>NC_006680.1:92500-190000 GCF_000091045.1 Cryptococcus deneoformans JEC21
AGGTTGGGGTAGGGAAGGGGCACGCTGTCGTCAGCCATGATCAATAAATACAGTTGTGAATCGTACGTATATAAATTGCTGTTTCACACTTATTGTGGACGACCATGAATCCTACGAGCGGTGACGCGGCGTAATAACAGTTTACGTAAACTGTTTTCTCTTACTTTTTAGGATTACGTAAGTTCTTCCTCTGAACAGCCTTTCCCTTGTTGCCCTTTGTGTTTTCACTCTATTCATAGAATCAAATACATTTTCCGCCTGCTCTATTCTTTCGGTCTTAATCCCTCCTCGAAGACGGTAGACGGACTAGCGGCGGCAAATTACCGCGTATCCTCCAACTGTCCAACCACAATACCATACCCGAATCAGCTCAATCTCCCTTCGTCGCAGAGATCACGTCGAATCGCGTCCCTATCCATCACCTCTTGCGAGCGCCAACCAAATCCCCAACCCTCCCCAACCTCACCCATTCACCATCTGATCCTACATACCCTCCAATAAGTATACTTCAACCATGTCGGATAACGCGGCGTTCAAGTTTGGGTCCTTTGATTATATATGTGAACATGCCGCTTTAGTGGTTTGTCCCATGCTTGGTGATCAGCAAGGGATGGCTCCGACATGTTACAGCCGAAACGTCCAACTGGGTAGTCAGATTATCTTCCAGCCGGGTGAGTGATCGGGATGGGCAACTACGGAAGGTTTAGTTTCAGTGCACTAACCAGATACCGATAGCAACATGCATCCTGCACATTGCTGCGTTGGTCATGGCGACCATCATGCTCCTTCACGTCCGTTCCAAATATACCGCTGTTGGCCGAAAAGAAATTGTCCTGTTTTTCTACATGTACATTTGGGTCGAGCTCTTCGCCATCTTCCTAGATTCCGCCATCATCCCCACCGCCAACAAGGTCTACCCTGTGAGTCACTTTCACTTTCGACAAAATGACTTTTTGCCTGATAAGAGTAACCTTGTAGTGGTTCGCGGCGATATACGCGGGTAGCGTCGGCGCGCTGTATTGGTGTCTTCTTTTGAACGGTTTTGTCGGGTTTCAATTCCATGAAGACGGTACACCCATGTCACTATGGTTCCTTCGTATCTCCTCACTTGTCGTCGGTGCCGTCTGTTTTGGTATCCCAGTTGCTACATTCAAGGGAACCTCCTCTTCCATGTCACCGACAAATACTGTGGGATTGTTCATCACGTACTTGGTATTCCCTTGTGTGTGTGTCTTGATCTACTTTATCTCGCAGATGTTGTTAGTGGTTAGGACTTTGGATGACCGATGGGTAAGTCAAAATAAGTTTACATACATTGAAGGACTTATCTCTGGGAAGAAAAAGCTAAATAAAACGCGTAGGTTATTGGTGATCTCCTTTTCATGGCTGGTTTCTATATCGCCGGTGTCCTTCTGTTGGTCACCTTCTCAGTAACAATTTGTGACGCTGTTAAGCACTACGTCGATGGCGGTATGTCCTGAATATCCCCTACCGTCTCCCACATTTTATGGACTGACATCCTACCAGTTTTCTTCTCTACCCTCGCCTTCCTTTTCGCCGTCATGATGGTCTACAAATACTGGGACTGTGAGTTTTCACTCTGCCACATCGCGATTGTTCGAGATACATTCTGATAACTACTTGTCCAGCTATTACCAAGGAAGATCTTGAGTTCTCCGTTGGCTCTAAGCAAGCTGTATGGGACGTCAAAGACCCCCTCCTTGCCGTATGTCCTTTCTATTCCTTTCTTCCAATCGTCTACTGCAAACTGACTATTGGCCCTCTTACGATCGTAGACCGGTATGGAATACTACGAAGACGATGCCCAATCAGCATACCGCGGGGCCGGTGGATCCCTCGTTGGCGGATACAACGGTAACCAATACTATGGTAACCAACCTGGCTACGCTCAGAGCGCGTATGGGCAGCAAGGGTATGGCCAATATGGTGCCGGCGGCGGGTATGGGCAAGGACATTACTAGCTGGGCTAGTACATATGTGCCCTTTGAGATGATCAGCAGAATGGAGGAAAGAGGGGCATTTTGTGATGCCAAGTTGTGACTTGTCGATGACGTCGCATGTCAGGTGGTGGGATGGACAATTCACTTCGTAAGGGGATGGTGTATGATAAGTTCATCCAATTTAATTCTCCTTTCAATACTTTTTTTCCTCTCTCTGTAGCTTCCCTTTATTACTCAACCACATGGTTACGTTTTCTCCATATCACTTCATTAGGTGTTCCCTACGTCTTGTTCCATTAACAGAATTGGAAGGAGTAATCTGGTAACCCACTTTTTACGTATTATTCACGAGCTGTTTAACGTAGATGATCCTTATGCACTGGACAATTAGTCTGAGCCGTTTGTTGAAAAGTATTAGGCAGCTCAGTAGTCACTGGCGCGATGGATAGACAGTACATCGTTGTAGAAAGTGATAATATGATGATGGTTCCAATAATAATGATGATGATGTATCGTTTCCTTAGAAATAATTATTTATGGATCATTCGTCTCAACTGGGAACTGCAACTTAGCTTGCCTCTACGGTATCACACGTTCTCTCTATATTTTTTCTGATGTAGGCTATGCATGGTAAAAAGCACACAAGCATGATGATCTAAAGCAGAAAAAAAACAAGAATGACGGCTTGAACGAAAAGAAAAAAAAAGCACCAAAAATCCCAAAAAATATCTCCCCGGTGCGAGTCGAACGCACGACTTTCAGATGTGAGATTGTTAACCAATTACAGTCTGACGCTCTAAACCACACTAAACTACGGAGAGCTTGTTGAAAGGGGCAAATGCTAAAAACATTATATTACATGATTACAAACCTGATCCCGATTATTATTGTAATACTTTTTGGCTCGTCGCAAGCACCATGGACGGTTGGCCAGTCTCCGACGGATGGTCTGAGGAGGAGGGACTTGTAGAAAGTGCAACGTTGGCTGGACTTGCTGGGGTGATTTTGCCCTTTTTTCGACAATCCCTGGATGAAGATCAGAGGGCCCAAACGGCGATAAGTAGGCCAAGCGTTGGCGTAATAACTCATGAGTTAGGCTTATAAATATGTGATATAAAAAATAGATAATTGCTTTACTCTATTGGCCACATTTAACGAGTTCCCAGCTTCCGTCGGTGTCGAACTTGTTGTCCCCGAAATCCAAGGAATGCATGAACTATTAATAAAACAACCGCATCCAGACAATGATTTCAAAATATTTTTCTAAGATCTCTTCACTGGCAAGAAGCATGAGGGAATACAGCGCAGCCGTCGCAACCCGGTTTCCCTTTAGTTACCCGGTCGGAGCACATCAACAAGCGAGGTTCGGAATGTATGATGTCTTGTCTTCGCCACTCACGTCTTTCTTGGCCTTCCGTTGTCATCGGTCGTCCTTCGTTCGTGCCGATCATGACCTTATGCTTGTCAGTAATTCCGCCAGATCCCAAACTCACGGATCCCTTCATCCCAATCAAATTACCAATCACTGCTGTACTGCATCAATTAAACGATCTTCCTCAATCTTCCTCCTCCCATCTACCCTCTTACTTCGGACTTGAATGCTCCACATCCTCATTTGCCGGCCTTTATCCGTTCGCCGATTACGTGCGGAAGCTTGAGTGGCCGTTTGGGTAGCAGACGCGAGCGGAACAGAAGAGGAAGAAAGGACAAGAAGCCGAGGCATATAGATAAGCCGGTTTCTCCGTCCTGCATCATGGCACATGTGGTACACACAAATACTACCGGTGAAGAACTCTCAAGGCGCTTCCAAGGGTAGATTGACAGGCAAAATGAGCCAAAGAGGGTAAGAGATTAGAAGCAGACGGCTATCAGAATTGGGCTGAAGAGCTCAGAAATAGGCGTTACTTGGAAGCTTCGTTTAGATATAGGTTGACATTTAGGAATCCCAACGGAAATATCAGACCTTCAACTTCTGCAACCGTATCCGCCGTTCCAAAAAAGACACCTCTACCCGTTCCGGCAGTCTATATCTCGAAGCTTGCAAGGTAACTGAGACTTGTTTTGGCATCTTCTCTATGACATCCGTCTTTTTCGCCTTTCACAACCCCGATTATGCCGGCATTTGACCTTTACATGTATTTCTCGGTGCCCATGCTGTAGGAAGCGTCACTTACCAGGCAGTAAGGATGCTGAGTACTGATTGGTGATCCTTAAAGAGTTGCCATATGATGAGGGTGACTGAACTTTAGTGCACGAGTCTTCCCATCCCCCACGAAGCTCCAAGCCTTGTTTGGCTATTCTTGCTTCGAAACCTTTGCTAAATAGATTTGACGTACCCTAATGTCGACGAATGTGCTATCGGTGACTTGCTGTAACGTGTACTTGTATGGCATTAGACGAAGTCTTTGTATTTGATAGTAATATAACCAAGAAGCGGCATGGACTGGGTTTGCGTATGTCTCCATACACCTTCATCCGCTTCGCGGCACTACGTCCTGGTTCCTGAAGAAGTGCATCTATGTTGACATTCCTCCTGAAATCTAGTTTATTGGACTGAACACCAGAGAGCAGACTTTTGCTCACAGAACAAAGGTTGAACACGTATTGTTGTATTTTTCGGGGTAACGTCGATCCCCCACTTTTGATGAACCCTTTCCCCGGATGGTAGAAGTGGAGATTTGTGGGTCGCAGTGAGCAGGCAAGCTGCCGGCGGCAAAAGCAAAAAAGCTCATTTATTTTAGCATCGTTTTTAGCGCGTTCCAGCTCATTTTTTTTTCATTTCATTTTTTATTGCTCTAAAAATTCCAGCAAAAACCCCGCTTTTTTCCGGATTGCTTCTTCGTTCTTCTTCTGATAAAACGTCGGTCTTCAGGGTTATTAGAGTGAAGTACGAATTCTAGTCTGTGCTAATCCCACGTCTATCTATGCTACATAAATAAATAACGCGACGGTAAATTATTTGTAGCTATGCAAATATACCGTCTGTATGCCCCTGGGACCTTGAACTAGCTATACCCCGTTTCATCAAGCCTAAGCAGCCAAAGTCGAGGGCTTGGACCATAATAAGCTTATAATCGTCCCGTCTGTCTCTGCCTGCAGCTGTCCACATCCCCTGTCAGCTGCTAAGGACTGTAAAAGCACTTGCTACCCGCTGCGTCCCACATATAATTGTCGCTTTAGACGTAATTGATTGGCCCAAGAAGGGACGAGGAGCGGTCATCTGACTGATAAGTATAGTAATAGCCAGTTCACCGCTTCCCGCTGATAGCCGTTAGCATAACGTCTAAATACGGTAGTCCAGAAGAAGTTCATGAAATGTCTTTTGCTGCTCATCTTCTGTCAATCAGTACCTGAACCCACAACAGCAAATTTATCGCACGGAACGAATGAAAAATAGCTCAATCTCAGAAACGAAATGGAAATCGGGCGACCCTTTGGGGGAAAAGAAAGACGTTGATAAAGGTTGTTTGCTGAATGCTGAGGGCAGAGATACGCCGAGGGCTAAGGAAGTTTTGGGATGGATTCAATTTTACAACAAGGTGCCGTGGCTGATAGGTCAGAATTCAAGATTTGGGATCAAAAAAAAATAGGACGACGGACATGACAGATAACAAGTAAAGATTGGCTGTCGGCCGTCGGGCATCCGGCGTTGTGGGAGGGTGGGCGGTGATTGACACTTGCTGATGGTTGACGACCAATAGCTGATAAATCGTTGATAGTTGACAAACAACAGTCGTCAGTTGACAGTTGAATTGTTATAATAAAAGTGCAGGAATGATTGTGTTGATAGGGCGGCTGGTGCACCTTGCATAGCGTAACGTTTAATGTCGAGCCTAAAAAGGCTAAAGATTGACCTGGGAGGCAGTTGTTGCAAGTATATTAGAAGGCAAACGACGCTCGGCTACTGGGAAGTAGTTGTGCTGATAAAGTCTGTTTTTGAATCCAAGTCGATCAGCAGGATACCTTCCCCTATGACCATCTTTACAGCATATGTAACATCATCTGGTTCTTGCACGTTAACCCCGCTTTTACGCCATTATTGTTGTGCGACAGCTTAAACCTTTCGTCCGTTTCACATACTAGGGCGAGACGGTAAATCATCTGAAGACTTGAAATGATAGCATGCATTACTAACCATCAACTCCTTCTATCTCCTCTATCTCCCATTACTCCCATCCTTTATCTTTTGTTCCTTTTCGGTTTTGGGGTGACGAAAAAAGACAAAAACGGATGAAAGACCAAAGGCTCGGTCGATGCTTGGTGGTTGGGCCATACGGTTCTATCTGGTTGCTTGCGTTTATGCAGTCACTACTCCCCGTTTCTTTTTCTCATTGACGTTTTGGCGGGAGGTGGATGTTAGCTTGAGGTCAGAGGTTTTGATTTTAGGGACATATGAACATGCCTCCAGAATGATGAAGACGTTTACGACATGGGAACGGCGGTAGAGGTGGAGGTGGACGAGATTAAAAATTCAATTCCGCGGTGATGTGCGCAGGTCAATCACCGGTTTATAGATGGAAATAGAAAAACAAAAGGGAACGTAGTTTGGTTGGCAGCGGGGACAGCCAAGGCTGATACGTAGAAGCAGCATGCAATTCCAGCAGTTGTGAAGAGCCGCTTTCTGTGCACCGACGGATGATAATCTTTCCATACTTGGATTTTTCTACAATCGGACAATGGAGCGGTCGGTTACTGCAGGTCTTTGCCATGCGGACCAAGTTATAGATACACTGCCAATGTCATATTCCGAATGCTGCATGTGTTTGTCTGCAGGCGACTTTGATCATTGCCATTTGCCGATCATCATGGAACGACGGGCGCACATCCTTTTACTGGCTAGTTGGTGGTTATCTATCTATCGTTTATCAGGCCCCAGATCTGGATGAAGCGACCTTTTCACGCCGCTTCTGTTACGACCCTGACTCCCGCCGATTTCCATTCATCCTGGATGATGATTGTTTGGCTGACTGGTGACTTGGCAATTTCAACGTAAACGGATGAGCATCGATCATGCATGCATGTTAGCTACGAGTTTTTGGTCGCATCCGTATGTCCTTTTTAATTCGACGAGAGACGCACGACGCAACTTGCGTGAATCGTCTCAATTGTCTAATTATTCCCCCCAGCTTATTTATCCCCATGCCCCGGATATTTTGCGTGCTTGATATCCTGGGCTAAAAAAATGAGGGGCATGCGATTTTCGTGCCGAAAAAAAGGAACGGCAGGTTTATTTGTATAAAAAAAGGGGACGGCAACCGGCTGAAGGCTGATAAGGGTTTTCCGCCCTTATTTTCAAGGGAAAAAAAGCTTCCTGCTGGGATCTGCGAAATGTTCTATGGTCGGGACCCGAACGCAAGGTCTTTTTTGAGGGACAAATTGGCCAAGAGAAATCTCCATTCTAGGCCATTTTTGACCGAGGCGGCCGCCACCTTGCATTCCTATAATAATTATTACCGTTCTTCTCACGCCCGGGGACAAGGACGTGAATTCTCCCAAAACAAATCCATCTATTCTCAACGTTATGTGCCGCGACCAATTCGATCCAATAACAATGTTCTCCCCATCAGGATCGCCACGATCCTCAGTCTCGTCAGCCACGACCAACGTCTGCGGTGCGCCTCTCACCCCGCTCTACGAACTTGACGGCGCTGCGGGCGAGATGGTCGTTACGGAATCTGCGACGGTTGACGATAGCGAAGGCGAGCAGGACGCTTTGCTGCGTGAGCATATCGCCGCCGGGCAAGCATCCAAGCGTGTTGTCAACCTTTCTCTCGCTGTCCCGCCGCCGCCGGCCTTTAGCACGTTTGCGTTCCCACCTCAAGGCGGCGCTGCTGCTGCTGCTTCTTTGGGCGTCGTGTCTCCCGGCGACGAGGGCATAGCGCTTCCGCGCGAGGGTTTTACGTTTGGGACTTGTCCCTCTGCGCCGTTTCTTGGTACACCGGTGGTTGAGCAAGGTCCGTTCGAGTACCCGGACATGACTGGCGACAGGTCAACCAGTCGATCTTCGTCCATCAAGGGGAGCTCTCCGCAATCACGCTCGAATTCCCGGTCTCCCATCTTCCGCGCCCGTCCTCTCTCGATATCCTCACAGCACTCTCTTCACTCGCAGTCCGATATCCCTTCACCGCCTGCTACGCGGCGCAGCTCAACCGTGTCGGACATTACTACTCTGCCCGTCGCGGGGCGCCGGCCGTCCATCGTGCACTCGGCGACGGCTGAGACGCCGGTGGTCACGGACGCGACGTCTGCCTCGTCGAGCAACAACCACCATCCGTCTACGCGCTCGGTCACGCCGCTGCCGACACCTGGCCCGCTCGCGCATCACGGATCTATCAGACGGCCAAGCACGCTCTCGTTCCAGCAAAAAGCGCTTCCTCAGCCTATCCCCCCTAGTCTCCTCGCCCGACGCGGTTCTCTCCCCGCCGCGCACCTCTTCCGCCTCCCGCTTTCCGAGCTGTCAGCACACCGGTCACGGGCCAGTGCGAGTGGTATCCCGACCGTCCCTCAGAGCCCGGCCGTCAGTACAGCGTCGTTGTACCAGCGTCGGCAAAGCATCGCGACCGAGACCGAGGCGGGCGGGGTTGGGCATGCGAGGGGCGGTACGTTGGGGGAAAAGATGCGGACGACGAGTATCAGTGCGGGGTCGGATTCGACGGGGTACACCTCTGCTGGCCGGCGCGGGTCCGTCCCTTCTTCCTCTTCGTCTTTTGCTGCCGCTTCTTCGCGCAACACACTGCTCAACCGATCAGGATCGACATGTTCCCAGACGTCGCGGCGCTCATTCACAACTTTACGCACACCGACGACACCGCCAGTGCCCTGCGCTTCTGCTACGCCGTCGCCGCGGATCCAGCCTGCCAGTCTTCTTCCCCCGCTTTCCGTCCCTTCCTCGCCCCGGTCCACGAGGTCGTCTTTGGCCGAGGGGGCGCACGCGCAAACGCGATCGGGCCACTCGGGGTCCAGCGACGACGACGACGAGATGCTGCCTACACCTGCGATGGACTCGCTCTCCATCTCAAGCGGCGGCGTCGGGGCAGGGTTGAATCGAGATGTGGTGTGCAGAGGTTCAAGTGAGGACGAGGTGTACTTGGGCGTGGCGGCGGCGGCGTCGGGCGGGCAGATGGTGGTGGTGGAAAGTCCGACGGCGATGATGCGCGACGAAAAGACGGTTTGCAAACCCTCTCCGCCGCCGTGGCCCGTTCAGGTGATTGCGCCAACCCCGCCGATAGAGACGGAGACGGAGATGGAGACGCCCGGGCTGGAAACGGTGTTTGAGAGACCGCCATTGGAGAGCGCGGAGAGTGTGGACAGCGGAAAGACGTTGACGTGAATGTAAGTGCAAAAGTTTGGTGGGAAAGATTTAAAAAGGCTGACGGGTTACGATCTAGGAGGTTTCACGCTTTTGGGCAGAGTCTGCGGGGGGGGGAGTATAATGGACAGTCTTGAGGCTGAATGGTGAGTTTTGTTGGTCTTTTACCCGCTGTGCTAGACAATGGGCGCTGATAATATGTCCAGTTTAAATCTTTGCGGCTGAGCCCTTACGAACTCGGGCTTATCGACTGAGCAAGCGAACCTATAATTGTTGTCTCACCATCTCAAACAAGCTCTTTAACACATCAAACGAATACACGGAATCCATTTTTCATCTTGTCAAACTGCTACCTGTCTGCTTGTACCGAGTATCGCTTTAATCCTTGTCCTTTTACGAATAATACGGTTACTTTTACGCTTTTCATCTCGTCTTCTGCATCGTAAATTAGCATTTTCATACGCACACGGTTTTTCATCTGGGCTTTTGGGTGGGCGAGGGGTAATACATAAAAGGCGCGAGTCATGCGGCCGAGTTTTGCATCCGCACACAAATGAATGCATTTGTCGTTCTTTGATTATCCGCAGTTGAGCAAGACGCGGGAGACGAGTCGAGTCGGAACAGGGCAAGGTACGAAGATCCAGGGATTTTCGCCCGGCGACAACAAACGCGTGGATCGTGCGGGAGCAGTCAGTGTGGTGCGGGAGGAGTGCAGGGATGGTGCATGGATGGAAGAGTGCGGGTGGCGGCTCGATGCATGGAAGAATGTGCGGTGGCGAGTTGGGAGGAAGAATGTGCGGCGGTCGATGACTCGCGACAGCAGCCAGGGTCGCGATCAGGCTCGGGATAAATGCGATAAAAGGGCGGGAAAGTAATCGCAGGGCTAATGTTTGTTTTCGCGTTGCCTTGAGCGAGCCTCCCCCGCCAACGACCCCCGCCACGAGTAACGACCCCCGCCATGAACACGCACTCCCCCCCCCTCCTCGGCCTCCAGGCGCTCGCCGTCTCCCCGCCCGCCTACCCGCCCGCCTACCGCTACAACCCCGTGTTCGGCGCCCCCCCCGCCGCCAGCCCAGACTGGTCCCCCGCGAACAAGCGCAGCTCCCGTGGCCTGCCTAATGTGAGCCCCCCTCCCCCCCCCAGACCACGCTGACAAGCCCAGAACTGGTACGACCCCCACGAGTACCGCCCCGACGTCCCCTCCCCGCCCCCCACCCTCTCCCCCCCCTCCTCCGCCCCCAACCCCCGCCAGCCGTACCCGTACCAGCCCTACCCCGACGGCGCCTTCGCCACGCCCATGGACATCGTCCGCACCCCCTCGCCCCCCATCGGCTACGCGCCCATCGGCTTCGCGGGCGCCTACGCCGTTTCCCGCCAGCACCCGCAGGCGTCCCACCCCGCCGACGGGTGGAGGAACGGCTACGCCATGCCCGCCATCCCCACGCAGGACGACGATGTCATCCCGACCGCCATCGTGATCAAGAACATTCCATTCGCCGTCACCCGCGAGACACTGCTGGGCGTGATGGAGTCCCTTGGCGCGCCGCTCCCCTACGCATTCAACTACCACCACGACAACGGTGTCTTCCGCGGACTGGCGTTTGCAAATTTCCGCGCGCCAGACGAAGCAGCGAGTGTGGTTGCCGCGTTGAACGGGTACGATGTCCAGGGGCGGAAACTGCGGGTCGAATACAAAAAGGTCCTGCAGCCCGGCGAAAAGGACAAGATTGAGCGGGAAAAGGCGTTGAAGCGGATGAGGAGTTTGCAGTTTGACCGTAAAGAGATGCCTCCTCCGCTCACCCTTCCCACCAGACACCAGCAGCCCCCGACGCTCGCCGGCTACGACCAGTCGCCACCCCATTCCGCATCCGCCGCGTCGACCAACTCCAACTCGCAGGCCGACAGTCTCCCGTCCACGCTCGACATGAACGACCCCATGACGCTTGACATTTACTCCAGGGTCTTGGTCTTCAAAGAAGACCGGATGCGGGACGAGCTCGCGTTCTCAAAGAACCTCTCCCCGACCGAACGTCGTATAGTCCATCTCGTCGCGCAAAGGCTTGGACTCACAAGCGTCACCCGTGGCGAGGAAGAACAGTGCGTCGTGGTCACCCGCGAACCGCAACGTCCCGCCCTCCTGTCGACCACCTCTCTCACATCCCCCACCTACCTCCTCCCTTATGGCTCCCAACAAAATTCCGCTTCCTCTAGCGGCGGCGGCGGCGGCGGATCGGGCGACCCGTCACCGAATTTGAGGTACAAGAAATCCATGCCCGACTTGCGAGGCTTCAACGGCCCCGCCGTAGCGCGTGATCCTGCGAGGAGCTTGAACCCACAGAGAAGTTCAGGAAACATTCGAGAGATGGGTAGAGAGTATGCGAGCATGGGCGCAGTCGGAGGAAGGAGGTTGAACGGACATGCTTCCGCAGCGACGCTGAATGTCAACGGCCAGAATCATCCCTATGGAAACGGGAGCGGACGAGAACAAGGGTATGGAGCGTTCAACGGCCTGTTTGGAAACTCGGTCAATGATATCCCGCCCGTCCCGCCTCTTCCCAGTGGATTGGGGATGCATAACAAAATGTACTCCGTCAGCAGCGTCCATAATGTGAACGGGATCGGCCATGGCCATACCCACTCCCATTCATATTCCCAAACCCATTCGCATGCGCAGAATGGACGAGTTTCGCCCGAGGACTTGCTCTCCCCAACTTCTACCACCAGTTTCTCGGGACAGCAGCAAATACCCTCTCCCCAACCTCAGCCTTCTCAATCCCAGCAGTCGCAGTCCTCCCAACCTCCATCATCTCAGACCGCTTCTCAGTCCCAGTCCCAGTCCCAACCACTTCGCAACCCGCGTGGACCAGCCGGCGAATCCCGCGGATTCGGCGGTACCCAGTCATCTCTCAACGGTATCAGTGGCCTCGGCGGTCTGAAATCTGTGGCGAGTAGGAACATGTTGGGCGGCGGCGGCAGCGGCGCCGGTTCGGGCTCCGCCCCCGGTCCTCCCGGTTCAGTTATCGGTGGAGCGCCCGTCTCGTCTTCGCCCGCTTCGACAGGTAGTGCGAGCGTTGGAACCGGAGGGTACGAGAGGGATACAGAGGAAACGATGAGGACGAGGGAGAATTTGGATATTTAATTGTTAATGTCTCGTACATCTTTTTTTCTTTTTCAACAGAGGTGAGTTTGCGTTTTTGGGATAACGCTTTGGGATCTATAGGCTGATTTCATGATAGAACTTTTCCCTTCTTTTTTATGCCCCTTCAACACTATTATTATTAATCATCTGTTGACGTTCAATGTCCCTCGCAACGCAAGTACGCTAGAATACGCTTCTCATGCCCCAACTCAATCTTGCTACGAATTTATATAAAAAAACAAAGACGCCATTCGCCATTCGCCATTCCACTTTATACCTTTTTTTTCCCTCTTTTACTTTTTTCTTTTCCTTGGACGTGCCGGGGCGGAGGGAGAGGCAAACGGGATGATTTTGGGGCACGGGGCGAAACAATGAAAAAAAAAAAAAAAACGAAACGATGAAATGATCAAGACCAAACAACATCTTATCTAAACAACTAGATACCTCTGTTGCCTTTTTAACGACATTCCAAATGTAGTTCTTTTATATCTTTTCACGGCGACGATTTGACAAGATGCTTTTTTCTTCTACAGTACTTTTGCCTCTTACTGATCTCAAATTATCCATCACCTTTTCTTGCACGATTGATTTTACCTATCTATACATACAATGGAAATGGAAAACGTTTTACGTCTAACGATCGATCTAAAGACTCGAAAGATGATTGATAAATGGGAAAGACTGGCACAAAGGATAGTCCCATGGCTCATTGTTGGCCCCCATCCTTTATCGTCCCTACACAGCCCAGCGCACCGCCTGCATGTCCCTCTCTTTAACGTTAAGCCTATAAGCTGGGAAAAGTCTATCCAATTTTTAATTTTTTTTTAAATAAAAAAGAAGAAACTCCCGTTACAGAATGTCTAAAGCCGCATTGATGGCGTCCGAGGTGGACATTCTCAAGACAAAGGCGGCGAATAAGAAGGGCGCGGGGTCGGAAGAGGTCGAGACTGTGTGGCCGAAACCAGAGTTCGTACGTCTCGCAACTACTCTTTCTCTCCGTCCGTTTCTCCGCCGTGGGGAGATCACACTCTACCTCGCAAAGTGGGCTCGAGTCGTCAGGCGGGTGGAGTGACAAACGGGTGACGGGTGAAGGGAGGGATCTCGTTGAACGCTGACCCGTAGACTTGTCTTTTTCACAAATGGGATGACGCAACAGGGTGCAAGTACGGCGCTGGACAATGTCACGTTAGCAGGAAAGACGATCACAGAGTACATAGTACCAGCAGGGAGCATGTTCACTCTTGGTGCCGCTTTACCAAAGTACGTTCCAGTTGTGTTCCAGTTGCATCGTTCCAGTTGAACATTACACAAATCTGGAAAAAAAAGGCAAGGGCTGATGAAAACGCCCGTTTTTCTCCTAGTCATACAGTGTTGAAATGGGGAGCATACTTTCCCCCTGGGACCATGGTACGTAACCAGCTTTGAATAGTGGTCGCAATTGCTACTACTGACGGGGGGAACGACCGCGATCATAGTTTCCGGATGGTGTGTTGGTCCCTATTCATGCGAGGATGGTGTCTGTCCAGCCACTCGAGACTCCAAAGAATTAATCGCACAAACGACACAGTTTGAAGTGAGGTTTAGGAGCAACAGGAAAAGGCCATGGCTTCCCCTGGTCCCTCGAGTCGGTTTCCTGAACGAGCACCGTCGAGCAGATGTATGCTTTGTATGTATATTCCAAAACATTAGTGGGCAGCAGACCTTTACCCCAGCTGGACCATTAGCGTCCGCCGCTCATTCATTATCTACTTCACTGTCTTGAGCACCATTTTGATCTTTATGGATGGGAACGACCTCTTTTTCCTTTTTCTTCCTTTCATCCATTACTCACTGGACGTCTCACCGGTCGGAAGCCTAAAGGTAACGGTATCCCTTCTTCCAATTATACACGTACATTCTAAACAGCTAAATGGGTTCCCCAAGGGAGAAAAGCGTACCCGAAGCCTTTTTATTTTTCTTCCCATGGCTGTACTGTAGAAGAATGGGGTAATCTATGGCTCAAGTCCTGTTACAGGAAGGGGGAAGGACAGCTTTACTGGTCGTTGGGATATTAATAAACCCACCTTGATTCCTGCTGGGACCATTTTTGTACTTGATCAAAAGTTCTATACCCAGATAAAAAGAGAATAGAAGAAGAAGCAAGGATGTCGGGAACTGGGCGAGTAAGACATGGCTTGGGGGTGAAGGCCCATCTGATACTTTACCTTCAATATATAGGGCGGAAATACAATGTTGAATGATTCTAGAGGCGGCTTCCGACAATATATCGTACCTGCAGGAAGCATGTTCACCCTTGGCGCTGCTCTGCCAAAGTAAGTCCAGCCCTCAAGTTCTTCGAACGGCTGAAGGCTGGCGCTTGCTTTTCAAAGTCATACCGTGCTAAAGTAGGGGGCATATTTTTCACAAGGGACAATGATTAGTATTCTGACCTTCGTGGGCCGGGGAAGATTGCTGACAGGAGTGCGGTTATCATCAAGTTTCCGGATCGAGTGCTAGTCCCTATTCACGCTCGTATGGTATCTGTTCAGCCATTCTAGACTTCACTTTGATTAGAGGACAGGGCTGGCGGCATATGTAGATGTCCATGCATGATGTAAACGGTAACGGTACAGGTATTGATAGTCGGGATGTAGATACAGACGTATGACGACGATAGCTAAGACATGGTTGGAGTTAGTACCCATTGAATTTCAAGCTAGAACTAGCAAGCCAGCTTACTATAGTCCAATGTTCATAGTTTCATTTATGCCCAACCCATCTTTCTCATACCCCAAACGCCCATGACCCCTACCAAAAGCCCAGTCCCCAACCCTGCATATCCTCTTTCACGATTATACAAGTTGGCATTTGCACCACTACTCTCGCTAGATGAAGGCGCAGAAGTAGTTGCGCTTGTGGCCGCACCAGAGGCTCCGGATGCTGCGGTAGTGGTGATATTGCCGGAAGAGGAAGACGCGCAAATACCGTTGGCGCAGGTTGGATCAAGGGTGAAAGAGGGATAAGTCGACGGAGTGGTATATTCGAGGTAATCAAAATCTTATAACCACATTCATCAGTCATCAGTATTTTCTCCTGATACACCCAAGAAACTACTCACCGAAATAAGTTCCCTCACCCTCATTGATCAACCTGACTTGGTGTTCCCCCTCTCCAAGCCCACCTACAAATACCTTCAGAGTCCCCAATTTCTCACAGCTCTTCTCCACGCCACCGACGCCACATCCTGACCGGCCACTATACGTCGCGTAAGGGATGGTAGAGGCGTTGAAAAAGATGGAATATGGGCCGTGATCGTTGACCTGATCACCGTAGATATACAGCGCAGAGCCTATGTTTTCCTACCGTTAGCCTGTATGTTCTCCCAAGTTGAAGGGGGACGTACCGGTGAAATTGAAAGAAAACTCATTGCCTGCACCTTGGGTGTACGAGCTGGAACCTCCATAAAAACTCCCATTATTGCTATCCCACGTCCCAGTGTAACTGATCTCAGGGCTAGTATTATCCAGCGTCGAGTTACTCGTATTCTCACCTACATCAACTTCCAGCACAACCAGGTCCACTCCCACCCCGCTCCCCTCATTCCTCAACTCTACTTCATGTACCTCCCCTTCTTCCAGCCCCTGTACACTCCATAACAACGTCCGCCCTTGACCAAGCGTGTTATCGGAGGAGGTCGTATTTTCAGCTGTATGGGAGGAAGAGGTCCCGTCGAGCGTCATTGTATAGTTGGTAGCGGAAGAGGAAGGACCGGAAGCACCATATATCCAAGCTGATGAAGCTGTAAAGTTGAATGCGAATGAAGCGCCTTGGGTGGTGGTGTAGTGCATGGTAGCCTCATGCCACGGTACGCCCGTTTCGTTTTCACTCGCGTTATACCATGTCGGGTTGTCTTGCGGGTTCGGAGTGGACCATTGGGTGTAATCCGAGTAAACGAGGAGGGGATCAAAATCGTCGAATGTCACGTTGATTTTTGGCATGTTGAGGCAGATGGAAAAGAGAATTGTGAAAAGAGATGAAAAGTGACGGATGTCAGGACTTGACGACGGGAACAAACATCCCTACTACAAACAATCAACTCAACTTCCGCCGGAACCAAACAACGCAGGTTTATATCATGCACATAATCATTTCAATGCATTGATATATACAAATCTTCTCTTTTCTCATCATCACCTTTTTCACATTGAAGGGTTTCCACAAACTAGAGAGCAGTGGAAGTAGTACTGTCTACCTCAATAGTAGGCACGATACTCGCGATGAACTTGAGGAACTACAGACTTCCTGTCAGTCAAACGATTAATTCGATAACAAAGAAAAAACACACAATGACGAGATAGAAATCCACGGGCACACCGGTGACGACCTCATCCTTATCCTTTTCCACCTTGGGCACGCTTCCACCAGTCACCTTTCTCACCATGCTGCCCAAACCCCACTTCTTCTTTTTCTCCTTCTCTTCCTTCCCACCTGCGCTTCCACTAGTGCCAGACGTGGACGAAATCGTTTCGGGTTCAGCAGTAGGCGCTGGACCCTGGGCAGCTTCCATACGGTCGATAAACTTTTTCATGACGGATGCGTGTTTGCAAGGGTGTACGCTCGCAAGCTGTGCACCAGAATGGGGGAAGGATTCCATTGTCATCGTCTTAAATGCATGGTCGGCTGGAACGTCCTGGAATACTTGAGCAGGGGTGAGAGGGTTTTTGTGCTTTATGTTTTTCATATGAGAATTGAATATCAAGCAACTGCAGATAAATAAACTTACCTCGTCATAACCAAACAACCAGAATCGCGGAGTTTGATAATGCTTATCATAGCTGATAATACAGTCATATGTCCTCACTTGAAGGAGGTTCTTCCCCGCCGTCGAATTGACCTCAGCCTCGCTGGGATGCACAATCCTGACTGCTGCATCATCTTCCAAATCCTCCAACCCTTCTTCATCCATGTCGGGGATATCATCGATATCAGGAATCTCGTCCTCCTCCAACTTGCCACCAGAAGAAACATTAAGCCCGGCCATCTCGCGAGTGGGTGCGGTAGTGGGAGAGTCGGGAATATCAGGAATTTCGTCCATATCTGTAGGGCGATGGGGTGGGGAACGGTTGATATGGGTTGCTACCCAGTCATCATCAGGACCTGGAGCTTCCTCCGCCTACACCAAGATGTCAGTTTGTGATCTTATTTACGTCAAGGACTAGGCAGACATCGTCCAGGAAGCTAAGTAGCTTCTCAGCATCCTCGTCGGCATTTGTATAGTCTACAGCCGTTGCTCGTCGCAGACAGGGGACTGGTAGTTCATGGTTAGCACTTGGTAAAGCTCGGATGCGAAGGACTCACCGTTACGGGTGACCAAGTATTGCTTATCGGGGGGCAAAAAGTCTCTTGCCCTGGATGATTCTCCCTTCTCCCTACAGCCAACCTTTAGCTTGCCAGTCATAGTTTATAGGCTACAGGTGACGTACCACTGCCAAACCGGAAACTTGAAAGTCAAGAAGTCACCGGCAGCAACAAATTCCTCTATTCATCTCAATCACCTCGGGCCTCTCTCATGATCCATCACACGTACCTGGAGTGATCCTACCGTGCTCCTTGAATTTACTCTCTCTAAGGACCTATAGCAGCACGGTTAAGTATTCAACATTCTGGGTGGCAAAGACAGAGAAGGGCGTACCGGAGAGAGGTAGTCTCTTACAGCCCAGTACTGACTCTACATGTATGGATTAGCAGTGCATTTATCAAAACTCGTGCTAGGACTTACTTGGATAGCTAAAAGTGGGTTGTTCATAACGAAAGTTAGAGTAGATGGAGATGCAAAACGTCGAAATGGTTGTCAACACGCCGCCGTCATCAGTCGCGAACGCTCGAGACCTCCACCTCGCCCACCTGGCCCAAAATGTACTCCCGGTTTGGGCCATTATTGCTTTCAATGACACCTTTCATGCCCAGATTTCAATGCTAGATGCAGTTTACAACAGACAAAGAATTCAAGGCCCATTTTAATTTAGGACATTTGTTCACATGGTGGAGGTAATTTCCTCGGAAGACTTGAACAACTTAAAACGAATGTCACATTCATACTCGCACCGTGAGCCATGACAGTTGAAGAGCTTCCTCCTTCCAAACTTGGTACAAAAGGACATTGGGACAGCGTCTACGAGTAAGTCATATCTCCTACCTGTTTATTGACAGCTAAAAACTCGTACATCCTTCCAGGCGCGAAGTCAATGTTTTCAACGATATCGGGGACGAAGGTGAGATATGGTTTGGCGAAGACAGCGTACGCAAGATGCGTGAATGGGCACACACCCACTTACCGTCTTCCATCTCACCCGATCATCCTCTCCGCATCCTCGAATGTGGTTCCGGGAACGGTACCCTTCTCCTCTCTTTCCTCATTTCCCCTTCCCCTCCCGCTCAGTACTACCACCTCACCGGCATTGACTACTGCGAATCAGCCAAAATCCTCGCCGAAGGTGTCGAAGCCGCAAAAAGGGAGAGCTTGGAAGATGAGATGGAGCCGGAAGACGTAGAGAATGAGTGTGCAACCGACTGGAGGGTCGCAGACCTGCTGAGACATGATTTTGAGGGAGAGAATTGGGATTTGGTCATGGATAAGGGAACTTATGATGCGCTTTGTCTGTCAAACGAATCAGTGGAAGGGGATGAGAAAAAGAGATTACCGAGTGGAGTGTACCCGGAGAGGATCGCGAAGCTCGTGAAGCCCGGAGGCTTCTTTTTGATTACCAGCTGTAACTTTACAGAAGAGGAAATTAAGGAGAGATACTCGAAAGAAGAATTGGGTGAGTATATCACTTTATCGGTATCTTTTCAGAGCTAATATAACTATATTGCAGGCTTAGCGTTCCAGTAAGCAATCCACTATTTGACTTGGACATTTCGCTGACATTCAACGCAGCTCTAGCGTCCCTCATCCTACATTCTCTTTTGGCGGCAAGAAGGGAAGCACGGTTTGCACTGTCGCCTTCCAAAAAGCTTCCGTATAGTTGATTGATCAACCATGCATACTTTTGGCAGCCTGTCCTCCCAGAATGTCGTGGTGGCATTCGTTTTCCTTCTATGAAATGCTGCACTAATATCTCATCACAGTCACTGCCCTTGGACATTCGAACTTTACGCTCTATTTGTGACAATCTGTAGACCTAAACCTCTTGCGAGTGCTTCAAATCTACCCCCACTCGACGGCATAGAGAGGAAGAGAAAGAGGACCGTACGAGGAGGCGTTATGGAGGAGAGATGTCTGAGGGGAGGGTACAGGGAAAGTGTGAGAAAGATGAGTCAGCTGGTGGGGCAGAGAAAGGTATAAAAGGCGTAGCCTTTTTTAGAGTAGATAAAATGCATAGCTCCAAGCAGCTTAGTCTTCTCGAACTCCCTAGCTCAGCCATCGCATCGCCTACACTTAGCGCTTCTGGTACAACTGAATACAAACGACCGAGGACACGAAACTTAAGTAACACCAGGTGCTTTCCGGCCTCTAGGAGGACAATGAGTGGTACCGCTACACTGCAGATGTCCACTGCTCAGTCAGCTTTCCGTCACGGGCATTTCCGCAGTTCAAGCTATCATCCTCACCCACGTCTTATCGCGCGGAAATGTTGCCAAATGTCGCCATATGTCATTGAGTCCAGAGCTGGCCAAGATACCATATCCATCAATGTGTGTTTTTTTTGGTCAGGCGTTAGGAGGTGGTAAGAGGTAGGACGTCAATGCTGTACCCTGTAGCATTGCTTGTATCGTTTGAATGTCTGATTGTGGGCAACGGATCGTGAAACTGCGCCCTGTCTTCCCCGGCTTCGAGTTTCATTGTCAAGCAATCTATAGATACATGATAACGGGATGCCGGGACAGGAGATGATCTGGCGTCTGACGAATGATTCGCCAATGGCCAATAAGACCTTCATCATTTATCAAAAATCAACAGTTTGCTCGTTCTGCACTTTACATTATTGATAGCAATATTGATTATCCTGACGATACGTACCCACTTCCCTCCTGATCTTCTCTCACTTATCAGTTGATGTGTCGTCTCCTGCGGTATCGAGCGCCATATCTTGCAGTTTTCGATACGCACGATTGAATTCCTCACACGACTGGTTGCATGTCGCCTCAATCGTTCCGGTACTTTGCTATCCAGCATCCTCTCTTCCGTCTCCTGTCCTGCTTGGAGACGGAAGTTGAACGAGGATAAAGTTTCAAGATAATCCGCCGGCCATAGGATGAGACTCATTCTCTGGATACTCTAGCATTCTAATTCTCATCGCAGACGAGCGATGAAGTGTTCGAGCAACAGCGGTCACTATCGGCAACGTGCGAAGGTGGGATCATGTTCATTCAGCGCTGCCATCATGGAAATAAGTGCTAACTATAGACAACATCGTTGTCGCGACTTAACAATCGAGCGTCGATACCAGTACCCCAACATCATCCACCCCTCGCCTCTCGCCAGATTCCCCCTCAATTCACGCTGCTTTTCGCCTATTCAGTCACTAGTTTCATTAGTTTTACTCGAAGCTGAGTTTTCGCTGTGCTGCTTGCAGTGTTCTACTTTCATATTGGGAGCGGACAAAACGGCGACCGCGAGGCCCAGGGAATAGTCTTCTTTACAGTTGAGACTTGCAAACGCCGTGGTGGAATGATTTGATATTATTCAGATAGAGAGATAAAGAAGATAAAGAAAAGCAACTTGTGATTCGTCTTTTCAGGTGATGCCGTTAAAATCCGTAAGACCCCGATGTGAACTAGGAACGGTGTTTTTAAGCGCCTTGATCTAATTATCGGTGAAAACCGATTACGGCCTTATCCGTTGGTGCGATATTATTATTGCATGATGGTTCGTAACAACAGCCGATGGGATTTGAAAGAGACCGATACGGGTGGAGACACTGCAAATGCATGAAAGACACTAAGGGCAGAAAAACAAGGGAGAAGGAAGGACACTACAGAGGTAAGAGTCTGGGAGTCTCGTGAGAGCTATGTGCGTATCAAGAGATAAGCTGCTAAACCTGGACTACCCAAGCTTCTGGCGTTTACTACAGAACATATAAGAGATAGCCTTCGAGATGGACGACAAGACTTTCCTCAATATACAGTGCAGAAGACTTTGCTGGACAACCGAGCCACCATGTCTGACAGCAAACACCTTGATGACGAGAAGAATGTCGGCGTCACGGCTGCCGATGTCAGTGTCTTACCAGCAACCGCCGATGATGTGCACTGCGTTCAGCTTCAAGATGTCGATGAAGCAGCCGCTTTCGTCGCTGGCTGGGAGGGAGAGATTACAGAGGAGATGAATGCAAGGATTAGGAGGAAATGTGATTGGCACCTTCTGCCTCTCATGTACGTCTGGTTTTATCGTAGCAATCTCTTCTTCTGCATTTGACTGACGAGCAATGATCGCAGGATGACCCTCTACTTCGTCCAGTTCACAGGTGAGTATCTTGTAATACAGAAAAGGGGAAGGAATATAGACAAGAAAGAGTTGGGTTGGTCAAGCGAAAGCCACAAAGAGGGGGTGAGAGAGGTCAAGGGTCGTGAGAGTGGTTTCCGAAGAGCATAACTGACAACATACCTAGATAAAACCACTCTCGGTTCATCAGCTATCTTGGGAATTAAAGTCCGTCTTTTGTCTCTTTTTGACCCTGATTCAGCTGACTTACTCTGTCATGTAGACCGACACACACCTTTCACAGGCTGAGTACAAGTGAGCCAACCCTTCGGGTTTAATAGCATTACTGCAAATGTACACTGACATCGATCCCACCACAGCTGGCTCGGTACAATCTTTTATCTTTCTTATTTAATTTTCGAATGGCCACAATCTCTTGCTCTTCAAAAGTTTCCTCCAGGAAAATGGATGTATGTGCAACTGAGAATAAAAATGTTGATAACTGGAAATTGACTATTTTTCAAGGGCTTGTAACATTCTCGTTTGGGCTGTGTAAGATTTTTACCATACTCAGAAAAAGTTAGGTGCAACGCTAACGTCAATATGCCATTTAGCTGTCTTTGTTGTCACGCGGCATGCAAGAACTTTGCTGGTCTCTGTAAGTATCCCACCTCATTTTATTCACTTTCAAGCTCTGTGGTTGACCATCAAACGCGTCATAGTTGTTTGCCGTTTTCTCCTTGGTGTATGTGAAGGCAGTATCACGGCTGGCTTCTTGATTTTGGTGAATGCTCTTCATTTTTGATCAAATCAGTTGAAGTCTAATAACGTTTACAGACCAGTATGTTCTATACCCAAGAGGAAGCAACTCAACGTGTCGGCTACGTGAGTATCGTTCTCATCAACGAAGTAGCCCAAACACTTACAAGCCCACTATTTATAGTGGTTCTTAATGAACGGTACCGCTCAAATATTCAACGGTGTTGTCTCTTTCGGAGTGTATCACGTCAACCCCGACATCATCGCCCCCTGGAAAGTCTACATGCTCATCACAGGTCTCCTCACCCTTGTCGTCGGTCTCTGCTTCTGGTTTTTCATACCCAACAACCCCATGACCGCCTACTTCCTTACCAAAGAGGAGAGGATCATCGCTATTGAGAGGTTGAGGGGTAAGAGTACCGGTATCGAGAACAAGACTTGGAAGAAGGAACAGTTCATTGAGGCACTTACCGACTGGAAGTGCTGGACATTTGCCATTTACGCTGGTTCGAACAATGTGGCCAACTCTCTCACCAACATGACCAGCTTGATCATTAGTGGGTCCTTCTCCTGGCCATAAACGCCCATCTCTAGAAAGCTAATAACTTACCATGTAGATTCCTTTGGATTCACCGTCTGGCAAACTACTCTTCTGGGCACTGTCTCCGGTGCCATCGAGATCCTTACCATCTGGTCCTCCGTTCTTGTCATCAAAAAATTCCCCAATGCCCGAGGATACGTCGGCGCATCCTACTCTATTCCTAATGTTGTCTCCGGTATTTTGCTTGTCGCCCTGCCCTGGACAGCCAAAGGTGCTTTGCTCTTTGCCGTTTATTTGGGTGGTGTGGGTACTCCTGGTTTCGTGCTTTCTCTGTCGTGGTGTTCGACTTCCAACACTGGGCACACGAAGAAGGCTACTGCAAATGCGATGCTTCTTATCGGATACTGTAAGTGTTTAGTTCCGAATTATAAAAGAAAACGTATTGATCTGGTTTGGCATTAAGGTCTCGGTAATCTTCTTTCTCCGCAGATGTGGGAAGCCAAGTACGCTCCTCGATACTATGTTCCCTGGGGTATTATCCTTGGTACCTACGTTGTCAACCCTATCATCCTTGTAAGTTTTTTGATTTTTTCTTACCTTTCTTGAAATTCTGCTATGAACTCAAGCTGATGTCGACGATCATAGCTCGGTATACGATTTTTCCTCAACCGTGAGAACAAGCGCCGAGACAGACTCGTCGAGAAGGGAGAGCTTGTACATGAAAAGTTTGTGGATGAGTATGGAGAAGAGATTGATCCTACTTTCTTGGATATGACCGACGTGAGTGGCTAAAGTTGTCTTGTTTTTCGATAAGGTTTTGCTGACTTGGTGATAAATAGCGTAAGAATCTGTCTTTCAGGTATCCTCTTTAAGAACACTCTTATCAGGGCTTTTTAATCTACTATTCCGCGGCGTCACAGGTTAATGACGCGTCTTTTTGTGTAATGAATCAGAAGTGGGAAAAGTTGTACTTGAAAGACTGGTTAGCTGTAGAAGCCGCTAGGCACAGATCTCATTTGAAAATTCTTGGCATTTTTATAAATGTTTCCTTGGGATGAATCCATTAAAATGATGAGAAATGTTTCTCCGTCCATTCATATTTTCGGCCGCGACACGATATCCAACACATTTAAAGAACGTCGGAAGAATAAAAAGTATGAACACTTGAACACTTGAGAATGGTAATAGCAATGCTGAAAGAACAAAAGAAGGGAGCAGTGGGTTAAGCATTTTACCGGAGAGATCAGACCCGCATGCGGCACTGGATATGAAGGGACCATAGATCCCCAGGTTTGGATTTTGAACGGGAAGGAAATTGGTCTGTGGTGGATTATTATAGCATGGATGTTCTGGCCGATGAAGAAGGTCGTCGCCACAGAAAAACTGGAAGCCGAAAGGAAAGTAGTAGTGATAACTGCCCGGTGGTGGATGGATGTGGTCCAATTGTGAAGTCTCCATTAGTACTGTAACACGATAGAGATGTATGCATGTCTTTAAAATTTAAGCATGGAATTCGCCCTATCTATCGAGCTTTCGTTGCTTCGATGGGTGAAGGCAATTGGGAAACCGATTTCGGTACGTAAGCAAACAGATCTCTATCGTCATCCTCGTCGTCATCCACGTTCTAAAAGTAACCTTCAAATTGTCTTGGAAAATTCTCCACACCTTTTTTTTAACTGCAACTCTTCCGACTTAAAAAGTAGTTTTGAACTACCCACCATCAAATCAGCTAGACTTTATACCAACACATAACACATAAATCCTTTTCCCATGCGATGCCGTCCGATTTTTCTTACGAGGAGCCCTCCACAGCTCACTTGCTCATCTTTTCGACATATCTCTGGTTGCTAAACATGGCGCGCTGGTTTGTCCAGCGCATAACAGGAGCAGGTTTACTTGGCGAAATCGCCATAGGGATGATTTTTGGATCACCACTCGCACAGTGGTTGGATGTTGACTGGCAGTCCACAATGGTCACTATCGGTTATATTGGCCTGCTGGCTATTGTTCTCGAAGGTGTGTCCAGTATTTCCCAGAAGAAGGGGCGAGTGAGCTAGATTATTGATGCTATTAAACTTAGGCGGTATAACAACTTCATTACCTCTTTTAATCCCGCTTATTCCAATTTCCATGGCCATTGCTTTTACCGGCGTGGCAGGCACCCTCGCCCTCTCTTTCCTCTGCATTCCAGCTTTCGGCTACAGCCCTCTCTCGGCATTCGCCTCTGGCGCTGCAATGTCATCGACCTCACTCGGCACAACCCTTGCTGTGCTGGCAGGTACAAAAGGGATTGGTTTTGACCTCCGTCAGACAAAAGTCGGGGTGGCGCTGGTCGGCGCGGCAGTGGCGGATGATGTAATCGCCTTCGTGTTTTCCGAGATTATGAAAATCCTCGGGCGAAGCAATGGAGGTGTAGGACCTCAAATTGGGAGGATTGTAGGGGTGACGATTGGACTAGGTGCGATTGCGATCCCCTTGACGATCTGGGTACTCAAGCCGCTCCTGACTTCGCAGAGGAGCAAAAAGCTGCTTTTCCAATCGGGAAGGTTGGGTTCAATGGGGGTTATCCTCCTTGTTGCCGTTGGGATGGTCGCCGCTGCTGGGTATGCAGGCACTAGTCCTCTTTACGGTATTTACGTAGGAGGTCTTATGTTGTCATATGTCTCTGAGCCAGACGAGGATACTGTCGAGACAACCTCCAACTCGGACATACCTCTCACCCGTATCAATACCAACCCTACTCCTGACACTGGATCTGGCGATCAAGCTCCAAAGCCTATCCCGATGGCGTATACACTCTCCCGCCAGTCTCTTGACCTTTCTCGCGCTCATACACACCCAGGCACAATCGGCTACCACTTTGCTTATCTGCCCTCTCCTGCGCGCGCACGTCGCCCCGCTCCAGCTGGCAGTGACGACCGTCCTAACCCCCTTGATTTCGCCAGTACCTACAACGCTTTCCTCTTCCCTCTTGTTGAGTACATCCTCCTTCCCATCTTCTTTGGTTCTATCGGCTACTCTATTCCATTCCTTCGTCTTTGGAGGGGATCGATCATCTGGAAGGGGATCGTGTATTCGATATGGATGGTCCTCGGGAAACTCATGTGTGGCTTGTGGTTGTTTTGGCCATCAAAGAGTAAAGGAGGCAAGATTAGCGAGGCACAAGGGCTGCCAGTGACCGAGAAGGAGGGTAAGGGTGATTGGACGTGGAAGGATAGGGTACCAGCTGTCCTCTTTTTGGGATTCGCAATGGTTGCAAGAGGAGAAATCGGGCTGTTGATCTCTCAAATTGGCCGTCACACCCCAATCCCGTTATTTGATGAGGATGAATTCTTGATAGCTATTTGGGCTATTGTGGTTAACACCATCATTGGTCCAGTGGCTGTATCTTCGATACTCAAGAAATGGAGGGTGGGCGTAGTTAGAGGAGGCTGGGAATAGCGTCCCAAGTTCTTCGCTCTGTATCTTAGATCGTACATACATCTCGTAAACCAATTATTAGATTGAATACTCCTATTTTCGTCCTGCTATGCCAATGTCTATGAATATCTTTTATATGTTTGCACACTCGCAGTCACAATCCGCAACAGCACAGACTGAATGTGCGATTCCCCCATCCAGGCCGCCTTCAAACCAGGGCAAAATGTGATTTGCATGACCTATTGAGACGTAGGTCAGTCCGCAAGTTACAAGATTCGTGATGGATGATTTGGGACTTACCGCCATGCCTACATGTCAAGCAGAAAACATATGCCGAATCAATCGTATCTAAGTTGTTATTAACATCAATCTACATTTACCATCAACTCACCTGTCACATGCCCTGGCCGCTCACCGTCATCTACTGGCGGTCTGTGTGGGTCTACGTGAAGCAAGCAAATCACACATCGCGGTAACGGCGCTTGACAATAGACGCAAACTGTTGTACGCTCCGAAGGCCAGCCAACACTCGGTGTACCTCGCATGGCATGTTTCTGATGCAGCCTATGCTCAGTGTCTATTGGCAAGGGGTTATTACAGCTATAAAAACGTCACTGGGATCAGCATCCTTGACAAATAAGGTTTTTTTGTGGTCTGAAAAAGACAAAGAAAACTCGACGTACACTGGGCATGTCCCCGTCTTGCCATATCCCTCTTCTCCTGCATCTTCCCCACCCAACGACCTCTGCAAATTCCCCCACTTGACATCAAACTCACATCTCTCCCCCCACATCCCCCACGAATCGAGCATATCCCTATACCCTTCCCTCCACCTTTCCACCATCATCTTCTCCGCTTGATTGAGTTTCCCTGGCGGGAAAAAGGCAGCGAGAAGGGTGACGGTTTGTAAATCGCCTGTTCGGGCGAGGTAGCGGGAGAGGAGTGAGAGTGCCGGGGGCGAGAGGCCTGTGAGAGGGAGCATATGCAGGGAGGATGAACGGGCGAATCGGGACATTCGGCCTTTCAAGAATGTGGAGAACTGATCCGTTTTCCCAAATCGTTTTAGCTTCCAATGCTTCCTAATGGTCGCGAGAAAAAAAAAAAACACCTACCTCCCAATCATCGAGATACTGCACTCCAACGACCATCCTCTCCAACAACGGTATATACTCCTCTTCCAAGACACTTTCCCAGTCTTCACCCGCAATACGAGAAAGGATCGCACGAACGTACGGGTCGTCCACCCGGCGAATAAGGTTGGGCCAGTGGGCGTTGAAATATTCTGATCCTCGGGTAGAAGCTGATTGGGACATGAACCCGGCGATAGTCGAGCCGAGTAATGTATCATTTGGATCTATCTCTTGTCCGTTAGCCCTCTTCCAAACGGAGATGACAGAGAAAAAAGGAGCAAAAGAAACACAGGGTGGAAGAGCTCAAATTCGACGTACCCTCGCTAGACATCAAAATTCCCACTGTCCCACTTTCATCCCCCCTGAAAAACGCCCTAAATGCTGCTTTACTCCTCTCCCCCCTCCTCAACATCTCCTCCACCTCCCCCTTCCCACCTTCCTTACTTTCCCCGCATATCGTCAGGATCAACCTCCTCAACTCGACTTTCTCCGAGGAAGATGAAATAGACGGTCTCAGTTCCGATGGGTGGATGGCTTTATCGGGAAAAGATAGACGGGAGGAGAGGAGGTGGGAGATGGCGGGGAGGTAAGAGGGGGGACCTTGCGGGTAGGTCGATGATGTGTGGGCATGGGAGTGGGAGTGGGTGTTGGTGTGGGTGTGGGATGTACGTTCCGAAATCTTGCGTTCGCGAGGGGTATGGGTACCACTACCTTTTCGAGATACAGAGGCCGACCTGCTTCCCCTTCCTGTACTACCACCACTCCCCTTGATATTCATGCGTCTCAATCTCTCTTCCAGCTCGCTGACTAAACCGCCGCCTTCCCCACCGGGTCCGTCTTCATCAGCGTTCAAAGCGGCAGAAATGGGTCCGCCAGAAGCGGATGCAGCGTCGAGTGTACCGAGGGATGTCCAGATGGGGTAAATCCCTTGATGAGTGAGGTTGTACCCACCGGAAGAGGAGACGGAGGGGGACATGGTTTTGGTTAGGTCTAAGGAAAAAAAGTGTGCGGGTTAGTAAAGTGGCGAGGAGTACGTGAGGTACGGGAGTGGAACTTACGTTCGACGAATTCCCAGACACCGGCAAGTTTGAATTTTCCACGATACTTTGTCGCTATCGCCGCGTTCAATAACAACTGTTTCTCTTTTCGGTCAGCCGCCCAGAAACTAAACGGAAACAGACCTCAACGTCGCAACCAAAGTAATCAAAGCATCAAAGAAAAGAAAAAGACAGGCCCATCAACTCACGTTATCCAAACCGTACCCTTCCATCGCCCTTCTCCGCATCACCACCCCCACATCCCCACCCAACACCCTTCTCCACCCTTCATACCCACCCGTAATCTCATCACGATCGTTAATCACCCCTGTTGGATCTTCTTCATGCCACCTATCTCTGGATAAGAACGACTGGGTCAACATATCTGGGATATGGTGTATAGCTACGTTGGGGCCCGAGCCGGAGGGGAGATGTCTTGTAGGCGCGGAGGGTGGGACATGGGGACGGCCATGGCCATGGGGATTGGTATGGGAGTGAAGAGGCGAGGAGGCAGGGTGGATGGTGGATACAGCTCCAAAGGAGGAGGAACGGAGACGGGAATGTTCGTTGAGGATGGTGGACACTTGGTCGGGAGGGAGTTGGAACTTGTTTCGAGGGTAAATGGCTTCAACCCCTGCCCCTGCCTCTCCTTCTGCCGCCCGATCTCCTTGGCCGATTTCTAACCCCAACCCTGACCCTTGGACAAAACCGTGGGCAGTGGGAGATGTCGATGACGATGACGATCTTAGAGGGATATCAGGATCGATAAAGTACAATGTAGGTTCAGAGATGGAAAGGCCCCCATGAGAATTGGAAGCCAGCACAGGGGCGGTGGAGACGGGACCGATGGATATCGTACTGTCTTTGAGGACGTACATGACATCGATGTGCTTGGGCGGGGTTGGCGGTGTGAATGCGAATGAATGCATGTTTGGTTTGGGCTTGATAACTGTTTATGCATTCACGATTAGCAAATGCAGATTTGCAGATTATGAAGATATAACACTTACTCTGACGCATACCGCCCAATGTAACCCATTCGCTAGCCCCAGACTGATCGGGTTTACATCGAACGATATCCCAAACGCCCACACCGCCCTCTTTACTGCCTACACCTAATCTCATACTATCCACCCAGCTCATACCCACTACCCCACCTCTCACTTCCCACCCAACAATTTCTTGGCCTGGGTATCTTGTATCCCACAGTCTCACTGTACTATTGCCTCCTTGGATTGATTCGTACGATGCGAAAAGGGTAGAGGACGGGTTGGGACAGAGTGACATGACGGTACGTGTAGACCATTGCGCGAGGGAACCTGCAGAATTGGGTTCTTTCAAAGTATTTGACGGCGCACGAAGATCGTATAGCCTAATGACCTTGTTGCCCGCAGAAGACAGCAGGGAGTAAGGAGCAGTAGGGATAAAGGCGACAGAGTTGACTTGTTCCGACGGGCAGTATGCCTGTATTGGCCTCGGTTCAGAAGCGGAAGATGTCTTGGCAAGCGGTGTGGTTATCGGGAGTCGAAGTTCGGGCCGGGTGTAGTGTACGTCTCCGTCTGGTGGTAAGCGGGAAGCAGCGACGGCATCGTGGATATCCCAGATCAACAAGCTCGAATCGGATCGATGTCGTTCAAGACCTGTGGCGAGATAGTTGGCGTCGTGGGGGGAAAAGGATATACTCGACACTGCCCTTGTATGCTTGACTGTTAGGGCAGCAATAACGGGAGGCGAAGGGGGCGGGTTGGCGACGGGGAGGGACAAGGTGGATGGTGAGAGGTTGAGGAGGAGTGTCTTGCCGGTGGACAGACCCGTTGCGACCAGATGTCTGTGGGCCGGAGACGGCGACCAGGCGAGTGCTTTGATCTGGCCAATCTCTGTCTGGAGGCCGAGCATGGACATTTTCCCGTTCTGCAGACACGGGCATGGCTGAGCGCGCATGGTATGGAATACGGACAAGAACTCACGTCGCGGTCCCACTCGTAGAGCTTGACATCGCCGGAGAGCATGTGTGCGAGCTGGCCGCCGACGAGGAAACGAGGCGGGGCGAGGTGGTGCGGGTCGGCAAGGGCGATCCGCCGGGACTCGGTGGCCATCGTGCGAGTTGCGAAGTGGGATGTTGTGCGAGGACAGTTGCCTGGTTGTTTGCAGTTATTTGTTGTGTCCTAATGTTTGTTGTCGCATCCAGTGACGATGACTACCACGGCATCAATTCAGTCGTCACTTTATATTTTATACCACATCAAACACTTGTACACTACACGCACAATGTCCAACAGGGTATCTACCGGCAAGATGGCCATGGCCCCGCAGGAGAGCGTGCAGCCGTGAGTGTGTATACTGTCAGTGCAGCTGCCAGCATAGCTGCTAAGAACCCACAGTGCCGTCCTCTACAAACTCGTCCTCTTTGCTCTATTGATGGCCGTCGTGCCCATAGGAACATACTTTAGTACTCTCAACTATCTCTGGGACGGTGCGTCACGTTGTGGTTTTCCGTCCGGTCTGTGTCAGTGTATACGCCTGGACGCATGCCTCTGTCCGACTGTTGCTCATTCTCTTTCACGCTACGTAGGCTCCACAACGTTTGCTGCCATCTCAGCCATCGCTGCTGCCAATCTCATCCTCGTTGGATACGTTGTTGTTGCCTTTAGAGAAGATGCGGCATCTAGAACGGGGCCGTTACCGGAGAAGAAGACTTCATAGCAAGCTCATAGACCGTGTTGACGGTGTGGGCGGGAGTGGATATGCCCTGGATATATACATAAGCAACCTCTGTATGCATATAGACATGAATCACATTCTCGAATCGAGTAGACATGAACAACAGTCTCGAGTCGAGGTGTGAACATGCGTTGATACAGAGCGTGGTTGTATACAATGCTCTGTCATTCCTTGCGTGGCCATCCGCGGTTGTGTATCTTCAAGATAAAGAATTATCTCTTCATTTCACCATCTTTTTTTTCCGCCTTTCCGCCATCTTTACGCAACAACACCAAAATATCCCAAGCATATCCGCCACTTTGCCATCTCCCGAAAAAGGGGGACACTCTCGCCTTCCGCCAAACGCCAGTCAAATTTCATCTCCCCTCCACTCGCGAAAACAATGCCCACTTCCAAGTCCTCAATCGATCATAGGGACGTCTACTATCGCAAGGGCAAATCCGCAGGCTACCGTGCCCGCTCAGCATACAAGCTCCTGCATCTCGACGAGGAATTCGACCTTTTCACCAATGTCCACACCGCGGTCGACCTCTGTGCCGCTCCTGGGAGTTGGAGCCAGGTTCTGGGGCAAAAGCTGAAACCGAAGAGTAAACAAGGCGGTGAGGGAACCCGAGTCGTCTCTTGTGATCTACAACCTATGGTATGTCCCCATGTCCTATGTTTTCACGATCCTATGTCTCCATCGTCATGAAAGTGCTGATCAGAGGGCATGGGGTCGCAGGCGCCTTTACCAAATATCACGACGCTACAAACCGATATCACTCTTCCCTCCACCATTCCGCTCGTGCTGGATGCTCTCGGTGGACGAAAGGCTGACCTCGTCGTATGCGACGGTGCTCCTGACGGTAAGCTCCTTTCATTTCTCCTCTTCTGTCAGCCTTTGTTAACCCAAGCATACTTCCGTCGCCACGCAGTGACGGGTGTCCACGATCTCGACGCCTACCTCCACTCCCAACTTCTCCTCGCCGCGCTCACGCTGTCGTTAACGCTCATGGCACCCGGCGCGACCCTGATTTTCAAGATCTTTCTCTCTCCGCTTGATCCCCGGGCAGAGTTTTTGGCTTCGCAGTTGAGGTGTTTCTTCTCCAGTCCGCTTCCCGAAGATAAAGAGAAGGAGGACGAATTTGGACAGTATGCGGAGTTTGAGGAGGAGGGGGAATATGCGGAAGAGGCAGGACAGGACAAAGGAGATGAGAAGAAGAGGAATGTGGGAACAAAAGGGTATGATCCACAAGGACGGCGAGGTGGGGTGTGGGTTAGGAAACCGAGAAGTAGCCGTCAAGGCAGTGCCGGTACGTCTACCTCTTCACGCTCTTTCTTTTTTCTCTCTTTTTTTTCGCTCTTACCTGACGTGAGGACACAGAGGCTTTCATCGTCTGCCGCAACTTTTCACCTTCCTCCCTCCCCCTCCCGCCGACATTCTCCCCCTCGGCTCTTGACAAACTCCGGACCACCACAGGAACCCTCACTCTCGATTCCCTCTCCTCTCTCGTCCCCCAAGACGAAAGCAAAGGTGAAGAGATTCAGGGTTTCAAAGGAAGTAAAGAGCAAGTGAAGCAGCAATGGCACAGATGGGAGATGATCAAGGGGTATGTGGGCGGTGGGGATTTGTAAGTTATTATGCACAAATCGTACAATCTGTCAAGGCAGGAAGAAAAAAAAAATGTTAAGTACAGACTTTAGGTCATCATCATCTTTCATTCCCTCCCTTTATCCACTCTTACCACCATCACTACCAGCACAGAGTCCAAAAATGACATTATCATCCCCTCCCAAACTCCATCTCCCAATGCCAACCACCCCACCAAACCTGGTACACCATATCCTGAAAACTCCCGAAATCATCTCCCCACATTCATCCACTGCAAGTCCCAAGGCGCTACAGCCCCAACCGACGCCTGTCGACGAGCCGCCAGAATATTTTTCTCCCAAGCGTGCACATATCCAGGCTCTTTTCTTGTCGCCTACGAAAATGAAAGAACACCGACAAGGACAAGGACAAGGACAAGGGCAAGGGCAAGATGGTGGAGGCACTTCGAGACAAAGCTCGTTGGATTCGTTGACACCTAATCCATCGCCTGTTGGGGACGTCGATTCAACCCGACCTTGGACTTCTTCATCGCCTCCATCTTCTTCCATGTCCGCGTCCCCGCCCACGCCTGTGCCGCCAACAATAACAGCACCGCCCCAAGAAAAGACTTCTTTGAGCATTCCTTTGCTGTTACATTCAGCGTCCACCTCCAGTGCTGTTTCTGATGGCGGCTACGGCATCCACGGTGTCCACGGCGTTCACAGCGTTCACAGCGTCCACAGCGTCCACAGCAGTCGCCCCCAAACCCCTGCTACTCTTGGCGTCATCACCCCAGCCCTAGCGTCACCGGCGCTAAGCTCGAGTAGCAAGACGGATTTATTCTTCTCTGCTTCCTCTGCAGAATTACCTACGCCTCCCCGTGCGTTATCTCCAGCATCTGCTTTGGACAAGGAACCTTTTTCTTCTTCTTCTGCTGCTTCTTCGGGTTTGGATGTGAGTGGTAATGAGAGAGCTCAATCGACAACGATGCCTTCTTCTAGCTTCCCCTCCACGGCCACGTCCGGGGCCGCAAGTTGGAGCGGAAGTGGGATATCCACTGTAAAACTGAGGTTACCCACAAGGAAAGAGAGGTTTCGAGAGACAGTCATCCCGGCCGAAATGAAGGATGAGATGGATATAGATAGAAGTAGGGAAGGATGGGGTGCACCGTTCGGAATGGGATTGGGAGCTGGGTTCGAAGAGATTAGTACATCTCGGCTGAGGAGTTTATCAAATCCTATCGCTCCCCCGCCGGCGCATACTGTCCCTCCAGCACCACCCGCGCCTCTACCTGCACCTCTGCCTTCGTCATTCACAACGCAGAATAGCAGTAATGACGGGGATAGTCGACCGGAATTTGCCCGACAGAGTTCTTTGACGCCGACAGTGGTATCGCCACAAACACCCAGGGCTGGTTTCTTTCCCCTCAATAATGCCCGTACCAAAGCCAATGCGGTGCCGTCTGTTCCATTCCATCCTTCCCCTTCTGCGGGGGGATATACACCTCCACCTCCACCTTGGAAATTGAGACGTAAAGAATCTCAACAGCTGGAAAGGGAACACCGTCAAGCAGGGGTGGATGAGAGTGTGAAAGCTGGGGATGTGATCGAACCTTGTTTTCCAAATACGAATGCGGATAATAATGGTGAACACGAAAAGGAAAAGCGTAAAGAAAGAGTCATCGGAGGGTGGAGGTTGGTCAAGAAGATGGGAGAAGGAGCTTTCTCAGCAGTTTGGTCGGCCGTGCCTGCTGGTTCAACACCCTTATCTTCCACACCCACCCACGCGCCCACCGCTACCAGCCTCCTCGTCGCACTCAAACTCTTGACCCACCCGTTGCCTGATCATCGAACACGTATCGCCTTTCTCCGAGAAGCTTCCGTCTTGCGACACATCTCACACCCTTCTATCGTGGGGTACATTGATGATTTCTCAACGGAAAGACATGATGTTTTGGTGTTGGAAGCGGCTGGGGGAGGGGAATTGTTCGAGTTGATGAGTGAGGAGGAGAATAGGCGGCGGATGATCTTGCCTGCGCCTGCGCCGGTAGCTGGTTCAGAAGAGAGTGAAATGGGCTGGGATAAGGATGGTGAAGGTTTTGTGAGGAGGGTGTTTAGTGAGCTCGTCAAGGCTGTGGGGTGGTTACATGAGGTTGGTATAGTACATCGCGACATCAAGTTGGAGAGTAGGTACCATTTACATACCTCCATGTTCGAAAAGCTAATGGCTTCGGTTAGACATATTGTTCACCACCAACCCTTTCATCCTCCCACCTACAAGCACATCCTCCATCCCACTTCACCTCCTCCCTCCACCTGGCCAACCACTCATCAAACTGACCGACTTTGGTCTCTCACGGTTCATTTCCCCCGCTTCACCTCTTCTCTACACACGATGCGGTTCCGAAAGCTTTGCAGCGCCAGAGATCATCATGGGTAAACCATACGATGGCCGAGAGACAGATGCCTGGGCATTGGGTGTGGTACTCTATGGCTTGATCATCGGTGAACTGCCTTTTGATCGGGAGGAAAGCATTAAGTTGCCGGACGGGATAGCGACTCCCGGAGGGGGAAATAGTGAAAGAGTAAGAGGGAGGAAGAAGATGCACCGGATCGCCAAAGGGGAATATACCTGGCCATCACCCGAACCTGCACTCTCTCAAGATATCCCAGGTGCCTATGTGCCGGGTACAGCGACTCCATCAGCGCGAGCAGTGATTTCCTCACTTCTTGAGCGTAGCCCTTCAAAGAGAGCGAAACCAAGTGATCTGTGGGAGTATGAATGGATGCTTGGGCCTGGGGGCGTTCCGCGACCTGTGGAAGGGGCGGGAACGCCACAGCAAGAGGGAGTGGGAAAAGATAAGGGAAGGGAGGCGTCTGGAAGAGGGAGAAGGAGGGTGTTGGATGGATTTTTAGTGGAAGAAGAGAGAATTGAAGATGTCGCAATGACAGAACATTGAAGAGGGTAAAAGGACACTTATCTTGTTGCAATGGCGTGAATCTTGTGTTTAGTTTCATCTTGTCTTGGGTTAGCGTACCCTTAATGTCTTTGGGTCTATAGTCAATCTCATATATTACCACTGTTTTGCGATCTTTGTTAGCACTAATATCGGCGTCGTATGCAAGCACAAATAATTGGTCAGGGAGGGCGAGAGATAGAGATGTGCTCTTGAACAATCTCCCATAAATCTCGGCCGCATCTTGATCGCATGTCAACTCTGCGAGCTAATTCGTGATAGCTTGTTAATGGCCCCAGATAGAAATATTTGGAGTGCGAACTTATCTCTAGTTCAGTTGTTGCAGGCGCCCACCCTTGCAATGTATAATAGTCTTTTGGAGGATGTCTTATAGATTGACCATAGCAAGCCACAGCTTCCACAGCGTTCGCAATGTTCTGAATAGACCTCTCCGAATGTATCCTATCCTGACTCCTGTTGTGTTTCGAACGCTTCATATAAGCTGCTGGTTTTGTCAAGGCTTGAATCTTTATGTGACTTAGGAAGCGAAGGATGAGCAGGAAAACGCTGTGTCAGGGACCAACCTGTAGTATCATAAAGAAAGAGTGAAGACAGTACGCAAGGAAGACAAGTATATGTCGCTTTTGCAAGTTTCCATACCTAAAAGGAGACAGGTCCTACAGCGAAACATAGGGCCTCAAATCCACTCCACCGGTCTCTCTCCAGCTTTTGGGCCCTTGACTCCACTCCCAGTACCCCCGACTTTTGCACTTCTCGTCCCAAACTGCATCGCCCTCTTTACTCTCGCTCCAGTCTTGCTCATCCCTACTCTTTCCACCGCTAATCGCAATAACCGTTTATCTCCTTGACCCGGTGGAAGGCGGGGATCACACTTGAGCCAGATAGGTAAGGAAGAGAGGTAGGCGATGAAAGAGAGGGAGAGGTAGGGATATCGTGCGTCCCGGGCATGTGAAGAAATGAGGCGGTCATCCCGAGATAAATTGCGTGTAGGTAAACGGTTGAGATCCATTTGGGTCTATTATATGTATTTTGTTAGTCAATTCTTCTTTCTTCGCGTGCGGGAAAAAGTAGATACGCACTTCTTCGATGAGGCCCTGCCATCCGGCTTGGTTGAAAGCATGTCGATGCCGTGAATAACCTCCCAGTTGCCTATACATGTCAGCTTGTCCCATTTCGATGTAGACTTACTCGTCTGCGCCCAGACCGGAGATGTAAACTTTTGCCTTCACCTGATACGGTCTTTTGTTCCCATCTTCGCCTACGACTGATCCCTTGCCGAGCGATGCAAAGTAAAGTGGATAGGCTAGGGACTTGAATTTTGGTCAGCGATGTTTGTGGAATGCAATAGGACTGAGACAACATACCAAATCCATCTCCGTCACTGATGGATACATGAGCTCCACCACCCTCGCTCTATGCTCTCTAGCCTCCTGTACGGAGCGTCAACATCAACTTGATCTTGTCATTTAATCCAAACCCACTTCATAAGGTACATTCACTTCCACAAATCTCCATTCTCTCTCCTTGCAAACGTTCCTCAACTCTTCGACAGCTTCCAAGCCCGACAGCCGATCAGGTACAGCATAAACATCTCCTTCCACTCCTGGCGTTTTGTGCTTGCCTTTCCCTTTTCCGTTGGCAAGTTGAGGTCTGGGGGAAGGAGCGAAGGATACGTTAATGAGGTCGATAGGATCTGATAATGGTAGGCACTGATGGAGAAGATAGGCGAGGAATGTACAGTCAATCCCCCCTGAGAAAAGTACAGCTACCTTGGCTTCCCTATATCAACCATCAACTTTTATACGAGCCGAAGAAAATACACTCACCCAGGTGCCAAGTCTGGTATGTTCTCTACTCGACGTCGCACGCTAGCTTGCAGATGGTCGACAAACGAGATGACGGCGGCGTTGTGGATGGCTGGGCTATCTTCTGTGAGGCCTGAAGGGGGAAGGACGGTGTTAATTGGTGCAACCCTAGTCTGACGACACGAGTTAGTCTTACAGCCAGGCGCCAAACCTCGAAACAGAGCAATAGATGACACTCACCCACGGTGTAGACGAGCTTTCAGGAAGGTCAAAGTTATTGGTCATGATGAGAGCATTACATAGGTCCACCTATATATCGGTTAGCTGAGATGAAGAAGTCTGAAAGATGTACTGACTGTCCCATCCTCGAGGACTTGAACTTGATCAAATCGAATGATACCTCCTTCACCACCCAGCAAAGCTCGCATCTCTAGCCCAGCCTCACGCACCAGCCCGCAGCAGCAAGAGCTGAGTATGAACATGTTGGATACGGTGCCATTGCCGGATATTTGGGGATATAAGAGCAGTGAGCGACGCGACAAGGGATCTAGTTGGTAGTAGAGTGTAGAAGATATCAACTAAAAGCAAGTCAGTCGCCTAGTAGTAAGGAATTAGATGCGAGATACTCACGTCTAGGTAAATGCAAGCAAACGGCCCTTCAATATCCTTCAGGACACTTTGGAACTCAGCCCCCTCTTCCAGTTTCTCAAATATCTTGCGGGTATCGTTCGCATCCTTTTCCACCTGTAATCCCTCAAACACCTGTCCATTCCATCCCAAAACTCCTCTTTTTCCAACCAGTGGCTGAGCCGTCAGTTCTCCTCGAAGTCCAAGGACGCTCGCACTCAGGGTAATTTCTATTTCCGCACCAGACTTGCCCTTCACAATGTGGGTATATGACCCCTGTGTATCCGGCCCTCGGCATGTGATTGTGGATTGAAAGGCGTCGAGCAGAGATGCTCTGGGATAGCCGGTAGAAAGGGATCTGATGGAGAGTGTGAGACCACACATAATATCCTGGATTGAGCTTGGGTACGTTCAAAAACCACAATCGTCCATAAGAACTTGGTGATCGAGCGTCAAAATCTGGCGTATTTGTTACGAAAGTTTGTTCGCACTCTTGACAGGCGAAGTTGCTGTAGTTTTTGTTACATGGCGGCTCCCCCTCTCAAAAAACAATGGGATGAAGCCCTGTAACTAGCAGATGTCAAGCTACCAGACTGGCACCCCATCCTGTTCGCTTTGAGTACCACGCATGCTGAAGAGCGCGTGGTTACTAAATACCATGGTGGGAGTCTACATACTTCCATAGTTATTTACCCTTTTTACGCTTTATTAACTTTTTGCTTTGTTGTTGCTGCACGTGAACTGACGTGGATTAAAAAGCGATGACGTGGGGACTCCTGCTCGTCGTCGTCGTCATGGCGGCGGCAATGGCATTCGTTCGCCTTCGTTTCAGTTTCTCTGCACATTTCAGTCGACTTTCTTCGGTTGCTATTTATCCCAATTCATCGACCTTCCTTTCCCCGCATACTGAGGGGATATGCCTTAGTACGACATGTCAAATTCATCCTCTGTTAGAAATCCTCTTCAGCGCGCCCATGCTCTCTCAGCCCAAGCATCTAGCCTTTTGGATTCCGATCAGCCGTCGGCCCAAGCAATGAGCCAGGCCCTACAGGCTTACAGAGAAGCAGCCAGTCTATTTGAAGCTTCTGCTGGTGATTTGGATGTCGATGAGAGCACGAAGGTGACTTTGAAGTTGTTGACAACGCAGCATCGCAAACTGGCAAGGGACCTCGAGCGGAGGATTAGTATTGCTGCCAAAGGGAAAATGGCCACTCCTGTGAATACGCGACTTGCTGGAATGCCCCCAAACCGGAGATATTTCTCTGAAGGTTCACCTGCCAGAGGCTATCTCCCTGATAACAAACAGGTCGCGGGCGGAATGACACCTCTGCGGGTTGACTCGAGTAGGTTTTCCGTGCCTTCCTCTCATGGACCAAGCTCATAAGGCTTTAAGCCGCGCAGCACTTATCACATACTCAGGAGGTACCACCATTCGCATATAGGCCTCCTCCAAATCCGTCCGGTTCTCAGCCAAATTCTGCTTCCATCTTCTCGCCATCCGATGCTCCGTCACCTTTACAATCCTCTTCGTCATCTTCTGAAGCGCCTGAGGAGTCTTACGTGCATTTCGGCGCTCCCCCGGATATAACCGACCCATTCAATCGCTTTTGGGCCATGCTGGATAATATGCTGGAAGATATATCTAACCCCATTGCTTTTGCCAGTGCACCTCTTGATACACTAGGTCCAACCATTCCACAACCGAAAAAGTCACAGGAGAAACGCAATAGCAAGAGTGGTAAAGAAGAAAAGAGAAAGGAAGAGTCACCATCACCTACTGATTCCTTTTATTTGGTTCATCCAAAGGGCAAGATGACACCCGAAGGATCCGAGGATGGGGATAAACCTCGCGGTAACCCGTGCGTTAATATCGATGTACAAGTCCATCAAATAGTGCTGACATACCGTTGTAGAGCCCCTTTAGCCAAAACGCCAGAGGAATTGGCCCTGGAAAATACATCTTTACGGCATTCCCTCGACACCCTTGCTTCACACACTCAATCTCTAGAACAGACAAACCGCCTTCTCAAAATCCAGTTAGAAGAGCGGGATAAGAAGTTTTTGGCAGCCATGGCAGGTGTAAAGAAGGAAGCTGCTCGGGCCAAACAAGGACAAGAGCTGTGGCGCAGTCAAGTCATGGCTGGATCTATCATACCGGTTAGAGCGCCGAGGGTGGACGGAAGTCCGATTAACAGTGTTCCTGGGTTGAAGGATGGGCCAGGATCGGATAGCACGGGTCAGTTCCTTACACATCATTCAAAGCGACAGAATGTCCTGACATATCGCTGCAGTCTTGCGCAAGAGGATCAAAGAATTGGAGGAGGAAGTGAAGGCCCTGAAGCTCGAATCAGAGAAGCAGAAAAACCACATTGAAAAGTACAAAGGAAAGGTGGGTCCGATTTGTCTAAACTCTGGAGCGCGACAGGAAGTTGATATGGTCTTAGTTCGAAAAGCTGAAAGCAAATGCGCGAGCCAAGAAGGAAGCTAAATTAGCTGCAGCTGCCGCTGAAGCCACCGCGCAAGGACAGAATTCTTCTACCCCGACATAAAGCTGAACGTCTTAGACAACTGCAGCATCGTATGATTATCAGCCATCTCATCTTGTAATACGGAATTGTGTTTTCTCTGGCATAGAACCAGTGATGTTGTACTATCTTTACAGGAAATGTTATATCGTTTCCCTGTTTTTCTCTCTAGCACAATGATTCAAGCTTCGCTCCTGTCGAAGTTCCCTTTGTTGCGGCCTCTTCAGATCCCATCGTACCAGCAAACGATGAGGACTTCAGCCCTTCAAGAGTGAAGCATGGCCACTCATCTTCAGTATCCTTTCACACCATCTGTCATCATTATAACCTCGTCACTTTTGGTACTAATATCGCAGTTTTCATATAGGTTGTCGTCTTGATCAATCGAAACATTCCACAAGCTTGTCAAAATAGATAATGATGCTGCTTCTCTGAGATTGACTTGCAGGTAAAGGAATTATTTTCCATGTCACTAATCCTTTTGAGGGCCTTCTATCTGAGTATCAAGGGCACTTTCGATTTCACCAAGTTTCCTGAATATATACAGTACTATAACGCAATGTGGGAAAATTTGTCCATCCTTTCCTGAGAGAGGGAAATCAACTCCAAGATGACAAAAAAAGAGAGTCCTGTCCTCTAAATGAATAGCACTTAATGGCACTTCATAGCCATGTGCGATTGTAGGTTTTGTTTTGGTAGATGAAAAACCACCCAGGTATGTTCCAGTAATAAATCAAGGCCGTGGTATTGGCTCACAAGCGGAATTATGATGTATAATATATAGAAAAAACAAGCTTTGACGGTCAAACAATTAAGTACATTCTAACCATTGATCGAAAAGATGGCAAGATAAAATGGAAGGCCATCATGAGCAGCCATTAACGAAAAGCCATTCTTACACCAGATAAAAGTGTTGAAGCCTTTTAATTATCTCCAAGCAGGTGTTAGGTAATCTGTGCAGAAAATGTGGATTTTCAGTTCAAAGAGTCTGGGTATTTATTAACCATAAAAGAGAAAACCGACCTAGTTCATCTTTATCCTCCTCATACCTCCTTCTCCTCCTCCGTCTCCAGAACCAGAGCCCAGCTATAGTAATGATCACGATAAACGCTATCACAATCACAGTAACAGAAACAGCTACTGTTGTCATTCTGTATCACATGTATGTTAGTTCGATTGCCTAATACTTCAAGGAAGTTGATGATTTACTTGTGTGTGGTTGGATCATTATCATTTTCAGCTGAAGCAACTGCACTGCTATCCGTTTCGGAACTGATAGCAGCTGTGGAAGGTGTACCCGTAGACTGAGGGTCGAAAGACTGGGTCAACGCGATTGACTGGTAGGATTTTGAAGTCGATGTATTTCCAGGGGACGACTTTGCCGTTGGCGACTGATCCCCATTCACTGTCGTAGAAAAGGCCGTTGAAGCAGGAAAATCGGATGATGAAGGCGGAGATGACGATGATGATGGCGTCTCTTGTGCAATGGAGGAGGAATCCGTTGAGGTTGGAGCAACGGATGACGTTGGTATAGAAATAGATAATGGGATAGACGAGGATGTCGAGGGTGCTGACGATGATGCGATCAAGCTGGATGAGGCGACAGTTACCGTAGTAGAAGTCGTCGTTGCAATTGCACTAGATCCCGTTGAGGCAGCATTTGTCCTATTGGGGTAATGAGTGAATAGAAACAAAGCAGTGCTTTTATGAAGCAAGCGTAACTTACAATGAACCTGTGACCGCAACGTAATCGACATCTAACCAGATATAATTCGGATACTCATCCGTATTCCGAGCGTTTTCATTGCTGACTTTTAATGTATGATCGCCTTCTTCTAGCCCGCTTGTTGCAAATAAAACTTGCTGGAACGTTGATTTTTCAGAGTATCCCGAGTAGTATTGTGTATCTCCTGAGTCCACTGATATTCCATAAATGCCCTATATAATAGCTTGTCAACTGGGATGTTGGAATAAAGGAAAGTTATTTGACAAAAAACCTGACATGACTGACAATTTGCTTGTTAGCTAGTATGTGAGGAGATAGATACCAGAGCTTACTTATTTCGTCTGGCTCCGTAAAGAGTAATATCCGTCCCATGCCAGGCAATAATTGCGTAATCTCCCTGTCATGTATCATTAGCAAACACTTAAGAAGGGGATGAGACCACGTGCATTGTTCGTAGATGAATGGCTGGTTAAAAGTTAGTGATTGAGCGCATTACTAGTCTGTAAGACCCACAAAGTCTACATCACAGAAAGCAAGATCAGCCTGGTATTTGAACATAAGGTTACACCGCACTCACACCATCATAATATTCGTCCGCCATAGGGTCGACTTAGTGTGGTACAGTCAGCGGCTAAAGCAGCCGAAGTCATCATGATCAATTACCTACCAGTGTGATTGGTCGACCTAAAGAGGCATATCAGATATAACACCAGTACATCACACAGCTCATTTACCATGTGGTCCCAAACCATCCAAAGTTCGCATTAGTATCGTCGATGGAAGTAGACATGTTCCTCGAGCTGTATCGAGTAATTTCTAACCTGGCAAAATTAGTAGCGGCGTTGCGTTCAAAAAAATGGGGATGGATAGTTATAAGGTGTATAATAGGAATCAAGGCATCAAAGATCATCCTCCTGGTGGAGATAATTGATGTGAAAGAGAGGAAGACGGTACCCAAAACGGCATCCTACTGCCAAATGCCGCTCCTGGCCATACAGTCCGCTTCGGCTCCTTTGATGTAGCTCGTCAAAGGAAGGTGTATGTGTTCATTTTCCCGCAAAAGGATGTAACTCAAAGTGATTATTCTGCAGCAAACATCTCAAAGTCAACTTTGAGCTCTGCCTTTCGAAAAGGCAATCAATTGGGGGCAGAGAAGGATGGCCAGCTAATGGAGAGGAGGAGAAGTGCATATGAGACCAAACGCCTAGTGGTTGGAAAACGCCTATGATGGTTGTGTTGGTACAGGACTTTGGGCTTCCAAAGGCTTTGAGGGCTATGTAGATGTGGAACAATCAGCAATCAATCATTCCGTTACCAAAGCTCACAGTAACTTCGTTTCTAAGATGACATACCTCGGGAGGTCCTCCAAAGTACTGGTGGCGATGATACAATTAATATTCAATTAAAAATCGTAACAAGATAGTTGACATACCCCTCGTGCTCTTAAAGCTCGGTATCCAATACCGTGTGCTGTAAGGACTCCTCCATATATCTGTTGAAGAAACAAATGAGCTCGGAAGATACACAAAATTACGGGAGTATAAGGCTTCGGCGTACTGTGAGACCGATGGAAGTGAGGACAATTGTTCGCTGAGCGATGTCTGCGATGGAGATGGCCATGATGAAAATGGGATGAGGTATAGGATATAAAGAAAAGTGAGAGACAGTGAGCTTACAAACAAGTGGGATTTGTGCAAAGTAAAATGGAATGAGTGGTGGAGGACCGAATTATTTGTTCGTTCGCAGTGCGCAACTCACGCACATCTCAAATTTCTTGTTTTCACCTCTATCCTCGTATCCGTCTACTTTTTACAACGACTCTTCTAAAACAACATATCGGGCACAACCCAATATGTCATCTCCCATCGCAAACCGCGTCTCCCAGCTTAAATCCATCGCTAGATCCTTCCCTCGCTCTCCGCTCTCCGAACCCACCCAAATTTCGGAAGCCTGGATATCAATCCTCGACCGTACACTCGCGTCCGATGCCGCTTCTGCTTCTTTTCAAGCAAACTCTAGTCAAGCAACTCTTGGAGCATTGCGGGAAGCGGGACAACAGCAGCGTTTAATGCAGTTCAAGGCCGCTGTGGAACGGCTGAAGGCTGGAAATGCTATGCGAGACGTATGTCTAATGAATGTCTTTCATTCATGATAGCAATGCTGATTCGAATGTGTATGCATAGTATCCCCTATCGAAATCTCTCCTTACTCCTCCCAACGATGAACTGTTTTACACACGAGCGAGAAACGCCATTCACAACGCAGAGCAGGGTATTCGAAGGCCGTGGTGGAAGGTTTTCTTCAACGTGAAGGGTGCGGAATAAATATTTTGTACTTCGGATAAACCTGTATTGTATTACCATTGCATTATCGAAGCTGGATGAGGGTCAAAATCAGTTAAAAAAGCAAAATTTCGGCAGAGTGTGGACCATCTTTTGATATACAGTGTGTATTGTGGACGGCGTCACACAGGATAAACTAATTACAGGGGTATACATTATTTTTGACTGATGCGATACATGTTTGATCGGCTCAAGACAATCTAGTTTCCAACGCTTCCCATGGACTCTACTCTTCCCTTCCCTTTGGCTTCGTTGTTGACCAAATCTGTCAGTGTCCTAAAGGTGCTAGGGTTGATTTGTACAATCTAAGATTTAATTAGTTAGTTCACGTTCTGAACCGTAGGTAAGAGCCACCTACCGCTTCCCACTCCATACCCATATCCTCCTCCTCAACCTCGTCACATTCGGCGACAATCTTGTCCTTGCATCTCTTGGCATCCTTCCCAGGCATAGTTATCCGTACTCTCATCCTCACTCTTCGAACCGGTAAGACATCCCCTTCAGCGAGTTTCTTGATCAATTCCAGAGCTTGAGCTTTCGCAGGTCTGTCGGCTCGGACGCTGAATCCTACTTCTGCCATAGCTTTCTCAACCATACCAACAGTGTGTTTTCGAGAGGTGTTGGGATCGACAGTCATTTCAGAAACGATGGTTGCAATTTCACGGGAGAGGGATGAGAGGTGTTGCGTCCTCTCGAGATTGTTGATTTGTAGTTCACCTTTTTTCAAGATCTATGTTGTGCTTTAGCCAATCGTCACGGCAGAATTCGTTCTAGTTTTTCATCGATTACGCACTTCTTCAATCACTTTATTCAAATCATCCGTGCCAAAACATTTGGACCAGTCTTCCTTCTTGGCAACTAAACCTTTGGGAACATTGGTAAAAACCTGTTCAATTTGAAGGACCTCGGAAAGATCATTCTCGCTGTTGTAGGGTCAGACATCAAGATGATGATAAGGCGGGCTCCTTGGTGCTTACACTCCAGATCGGAATTCCGAGACTTTATTTTGATAGCAAGCGATCTACTGACTGATCAAAGATGTTTACAATTCTTAGACTGCAGGACTCACCTCGAATCTCTTACCACCTTTCTTCATACGCACAATGCTGACGTTTGTAAGCCTATAAAGACATATCAGCGATCTTGCTGGGATGACTGGTTCCAGTGTTCTATATCTCACATACTTGATCTGGGTTCCGGGCTGGCGTAGCATACTGGCTTGCCTACTATAAAGGAGAGATGTATACGCAAAGAAAATGAGGAGATGGTCAGAAAGTGTAAAGAGTTTTCAGGTCTGGCGTTGTTGAAGGCAGCGGCTCCAAAATGGAGGCAGAAAACATCAAAGGGTGGACCGACGTCAGCGCGCCGAACGCCCGAGAATGACGGCGACAATATAGAAAAACCATTTTGACTCCAATCTTCTACCCAACATATTATGCTTGTACAACATGAAGGTATTCGAGAATGACCTTGTATATAAGTGAGTAAATCCATTGCTTTCCTGTGCTGTATCTAGCTGATATTCGGTAGTTACCCGGCAAGCCATACGCTCAATTTGCTTCATCGAAAGTACCCAAATCCGTTCGCGACCCATGTCTACTCGGTCGACACGATGGAGCGGTCAATAGATGCAGAGACAGGAATATTGAGGTCAGAAAGACTAATAGGAGTTCAGCAAGGAGCACCAAAATGGGTTACCAAGGTGGGCTGTTGGAAATCGCTCGCCATGGTTGTGACTGATGTTGTCGTAATTGTCTCTGTAGCTGTTCCATCTCCCTCCAATAGCATATGTGCGAGAGGTTGTATTCATAGACCCATCAGAAACTTCAGCCACAAGCATGTCGGTAAATTTGAACCTTGCTCAGTACATGTGCGTTGGCTTCAATCTGCTACAGCTCATACGCGTCATGCTCACGCAGTTATCGTTCAGTTCATGCCTAGAGCATATTACTTATACACCACGGCCCGATAATACAACACTTTTCCGACAAAGAGCAATGCTCGTTTCAGGATTCCCGACAAAGCTTATTGCTAGGAGAATAGAACAGGCAAGCTACGACAGATTTAAAAGTAACGCTGGGATAGGCAAGCAGGGCTTTGATTGGGTCCTTGCTGGAAACTGAAATGCGACTGAGACCCCTTGGGCCCGTGATTTCCCAGCCTAAAGGCTGTGATGGTGTTTTGATCTGTCTATCAACTAGATGGATGTTGGCTTCGAGCGTTGTAAGGGATTGTAAGGGATACTAAATGAAGATACATATGTTACCATATGCACTGTACTGTTCTGTTTTACGTTTATGTGCACTTCACAGTGGGGTTATCTGCCCTTGTGTGCTGGGCCGAAGCTATAAGAACAAGCTTTTTGATGTTACAACTGCTGTCTAGCGCCTGTAACATCTGACTTCAACTTCACCTGCGAACGATACAAGTCTTTTATATTGCTGTTTATATCGCTGTTCTTACCGCTGTTTTTACCGCTGTTTATAGAGCTGGCGGGAGCAAATGGGCTCACTTTTGAGGAAAGTGTCGTCACCAGTTGTGACGTGTCCTGCTTGTGCCTGGTGAGTGCACAGGCCTCCGCTAAAGCCCAATTGTCAACATCAACAACAATCAATCATCCAAATCCTTTTAGACCTTCGTCCATAAATTATCCCGGCGCCTATTGACGGATCTTGAACTAGTAATCAAAATCATTGATCTCAAGCTCAAAAATGGACAAAGAAGCTACCCCCAAACCAACTGCTCATGATTACCGTGGAGCCTGTGTTGAGGTGCGCATGTGCGATCTTCCCATGCGCCCCTACAATGAGACTGATCTCATATCCAGGACTTGCAGCTTCCACCCGCCTTTTGTCTTCCGGAGGATGCTCCATTGCTCAAAGCCTTAGAAGCAGCGTACGACAGAGAGTTCGATCACCTGCCGTGAGTTGCGTATTCTAAATATAACATCGATTAACCTTGAATAGTATCCTCAATGCCAAGCGACGGCCTATAGGGTACCTTGATATCCCCTCTATTAAAGACCAGTTCAAGAACAACAAAATCGATGCGGATGAGCCTGTGTGTGAGTATAACAGTTAGGACGAAAAGGTCATTGGAATACTGATGAAGTTCCTGGTATGTGTAGCGAGCCGAATGATCCACTTTTCTTTATCCAGCCGATCTCACCCTTATACTGTGATATCACCGTTGACACCTCTGGAAGAGTTGGAAGAATTTTTTAAATCTAGAAAAATTGATTTCGCATTGGGTGAGCTCATTTGAACCATTGCGTAAAGGGCTACAACCTAATTTATGGAGATGACAGTGACAGATACAGAGCGAAACTGGGTATTGGCTGTAGCAACTAAGGATGATTTAGTGGTGGGATGAGACTTTCTTAGGGTGTATTGCCCTCTGATACCTTGATTCGGCTAACAAGAACCTTCGCAGACATTCGCCCAACGAAGAGGTTAATGAATGTTAATGAAGGACAGAAAAAGGAAATACTAATATAGCTAGTTGAAGCATGGAGTATGGAGTGTGTGTATTTGCTGTAACATGTTAGGTATGTTATGATGTATCATAAATGCTCAGAGGTCAATCATCATTGATGGAAGTATCACAGAAGATTATGTGTATGCGAAGTTTGTTCTATAGAGAATCTGTTTGGGTGTGGCCAAAACCACCATTGTTGATGGTTGTATGTATGGTTTATATTATGAACAGCGTAGGCATTCCAGTTAATGGCACTATTGATCAAAGGCAGCTCACATACTCACTTCATCGACAACGAGTATTCCACAACAGGATGGCAAAGATGATGACAGGACATGAAGTAAATTCAGACGGATGTAGCTGGAATTCTCAGGCAGCACGCTGTAATACAAACCCCTTGTGTATATTGTCTGCTACCACCCTAGCAGGCAATTGTGTTGGCTACAGAGATGACACTCTGTGGATGCGCTCCTCTCCAAAGCGTAGATGGTCATAGTTACTTGGTGTGTTGTGCATGTGTTTGGATGTATGCTGACAGTGCTAGGAACTACTATTACTGCCAACTATCTACAGTCCTTATCCGAGCTGCTATGGCCTAAGGGAGTTAGTAGGATGCTTAATTATAGAGTCGGTCTAAATGGGTCCTGTAATAGATGCGTGTCATAGTTGTATTGATCTAGTATTTATCTGTCTGGATGTGAGTTTATCGACACTCAATTAAGACCATCTTGGCCGATTAGATCTGCTTATTATGTAATACTAGTGAGTGTGGTTCCACTGTTAGCATAGTTTGTTGTAACTCCGTCAGCTTACCAGTACTATACCACCATCACATCACCCCTACTAGCTACTGAGCCTTTCTCTCAGCCTAATAATCCGCTAACCCATCCTGTGCGGAGCATGGGTGCATTACAACATTAGCTACTGGTATCAGTCTATTTACATAATATTCCAAGCCATCCTCTTTCCTGTTGCCCTTGTTGTTCTCTTTTCAGACATAACTGCTCTCATGGGTGTATCCCATTCACAAATACTCAGGTAGTGATCTCCTTTGGCTCTCTTTTGGGGATACACTTATAGCGACAAGCATGATTGATAAACAGATCAATATACAGGTTCTCACTCAGCAAACATTCTGACTCTTTCATGAGTTATTGGAGTTATCTGGCATTGGGCAGCCTGTTTGTACCAGCTTGATTGAGGCAAAGGTATGTAAGTCTTGATCATCAATTTTATCTTGCGAAGTAATGCTGACAATTCGTGATTCAGGACATTATGCAATGCCACAGTGAACAACCATATTGACATGTTATCAATGACATAAAGTAGGCTTCACATCCAAGTGCAGGAACACTGTTCATTCATAAGGGCTACATATTACTTTTTCCATGACATTGAGCCATGCAAGAGATGCATTGCATTGGAATACATTTCTTGACATACTGGTAAGTAGAGTAACTGTATAATCTTTCATACCCTTCTTCAAGGCTGATCAAAGACCATTTTACTTTATTAGCTTGATATCATGTATGGTGTAAATCATTCCATTGAACACCTTGCATAGCTTTTGGGAACCAATGATGCTTGGAGTCAAAGCGTTCCTCATTCATGGTCATCTGCTTTCTCATTCAACTGGTGCCAAACTTCAATGAGGGTCCTTCTGCAAGCTGAAGTCCAGAGCCAGGCACTTGCAAAGGTCTTATGCTTGTGGAGGGAACTGTTGAGTGATGATGAAAGGAACAGAGGGAGCAAAGTAAGGGATTGTCCTAAGGCCTGAGTCAGTGTGTCACCATGATAAAAATTCACACCAGTGCTGATCCTTTCAAACCTAGGTATCTGTTGAGTTATGGTGTCTAGCAGCATTTGACTCTGACACACATTCTATCACATTCTATCACCTTCTACAACATTCCATCACATTCCATCACATTCCATCACATTCCATCACATTCCATCACATTCCATCACATTCCATCACATTCTATCACCTTCCCTGATCAAACAAGTGATCACAACAAACTCCTGGATACTACATGTGCCACAGGTCTGCTCAAATGAGTGGTGAAAGAATCTGCTACCCCCCAGTGACAAGTCCCTGTGCCTAGTGCAATAAACAAACTTGTCTTGCATCAGCTGAGTACAACTTGAAAGTCTCTATCATCTACTCAGTTTAGAACAAGACTCTCACCCTTGCCCTTAGTACACAATGTCTACCTCAGACCATGACACCTTCTACAAGGGTGTTATATTGACTGGTCCACACAACTATGCAGAGTGGGAGCTTGTTACGACTCGTCCCCAACAAGGTCTGGCCTTGGAGACGAGATAGAAAGCCATAGTTTAACTAAGCAATGAGATATATGTATGATATACCTCTTGATCTCAACTGCCTGTATGGTGGCAGACAACCTGAATGCACCCAGAAGGGTTCTGGATCTGCCCAATGTCCAGATTTGAAGGTCCTGGATCTGAGGAAGATGACTGTACTTCTACAGAAATCTATTTATATCCTTCGATGTCCAGCTGGACCTTATCTGAACAGATCTTGCCTTCCTATTACGTAACTCCCTCCTATGATATCTTATCTCTTCTTCTTTGTGCAGGCTCATGACAGTCGCCCCCCCCTTCGAAGATGGTCACTCCATCATGCCGTCTGTGGCTTGTTCTGTTGTGTACTTGTAACTAAAATTTGCTGGAGCTATGAAATAAATTTCTATGAACTGGTCATGAAAAATGTGGCTATGCTTTGATCTATCTAGAATGAAAAATAAGATTGATTGGGGAGTCAGAAATCTATGAACAGTTTGCAAAAAATGGAACAGAGGATTGAGTTCCAAGTAGTGGGGTGTCTGTGATCACAAAGAATGTGTGTTATCGGGCATATGCGAAGATAAGATCGCTTTTTTGGGTTGGGGATATGCGCTGTGGGTCCCCTGAAAGATCGGCTGTTAAGGGGGAGACAGGGGAGGAGGATTTTCGAGATATAAAAGGACAGGGATTTGGTGCAAGATCACCAAAGTTTCTCTATCTGCCAAAAAATCTCATCTGCCTATTCATCTTTGATCTTTCCTTCATGCCTGAATCTACGTTTCAACCTAGCCTGATGAGTAACAGTTGGTGTCTCAATGACCCATATGGGATTATTCGACAGTTCTGCCCAGAGAATGCATCGGTTGGTGATAATATAATACAGCTGATGTGATAACGGATAATGGCATATCGGTGGTTGCCGCATCTGCTGTGTCGCCGAGTAGTTCTGACAACTCCATCAGGGTTTTCTTTGATCAAGTACATGTGCTAATGTTGACAATGTGTTTGTAAGGTGCTAATGCAGAGTGTTTGAATAGGATTTCGCCTTCCCATCAATGGGATGGGCCCCAGCGATGCATGATAGTGGAGTACCAATGGAGACAGTGGGGGATTCTGTTCTCTCGGCTTCACTTCCTCAACCTGTGGATCCGCGACTACCATGTTTGCAGGATGTGAAGTTATTCTTTGGTGTTCATGTGGAGGGGGCTGTCGAAGGGGTTAAGGAGAGGGAGAAGACCTCAGATGAGGGGTATGTACAATGCCATCAGGTGAGGGTAACCATTTGGGTTTGTGCATGACTCAATTGAGAAGCTGATGGTGTAAGGTGGCCCTTCGCCAGGACCAGAGGAGGTGTAGGGTCGAAGAATGCCAGAGGGCACCAGTGGTTGCACTTTGTGACCAGTGCCATGGGGTTGGTGCTGAATGTTGGGCCTTCTCGTTGTCCTCGACTTGTGGTCAGTGTACAGTCAAGGGTGTTCGCTGTTCGCATAACACCAGCGGGGGTAGGGCTTCAGATGTGGTGAGTGTTTTGATCAGTGATTGAAAGAGTGCCAGCTGATGGGTAGGGTAGTCGACAGGCTGGGAGGTTTCGTCACCTATCTTGAGTGCGAGGTGAATGGTGCAGTGACATGTTTGCAAGGTGCGGGAATTCACATGCTAATGTGTGAATGTAGTGAGACCAGCATTTCCATTGTATTCGAGGGTGTACAACAGGCAATCATTGCCTACCTCATGGAGGAGGAGGTGCTGGAAGTCTGGAGGCAGGAGATGCAGGGGAGGTTTCAGAAGGAGTTGCAGGTGGCATTGGGTATGTCACGCAAGAGGAAGCATGGTGATGGGGATGAGTTGTCCGAGGAGTAGGTCCCATATGGTGGGTCTGTTTTCTGTTCTTCTCTTAATCTAGGTGTGTTTTCCATTGATTCACCTTTCTTCCCTCGGCCAGAAACAAGATCTATAAACTACTGCAGATATATTTTACTAATACTAACTCTTAGATGGCTTCTCATTTTTTCAGTCTGTTTTGTAAGAGGTTAACCTCTGACCCAGCTGACCCACATATCATGAGGTCACCACTTTTCCCAGCTTCTATTTTCCAAGCTGCGTTTCAATTTACTTCTGCTCCTTCCTCCAAGTTGCATGCATCAAATTGCATCCACTTTCCTTCTCCCAGGTCACGTGCATTATTTTACTTCTGCTCCTCTCTCCAAGCCTCATGCATCAAATTGCATCCGCTCCCTTCTCCAAGGTCATGCACATCAGTAAAATCCACCTTATCTCTTATTTTCTCTTACTTTTTTCATCCTAAGTCTGAGTCTCTTGTCTGAGTTTCCCTGCCACAAGCCTCGGTGTTTACTGGAGCTTTGGTCGCGACTGGTTTCGAGAGTGAAGGCAAAAGTACATGGAAAGGTTGACACACAATTCCCTTTATTCTTTCATCCCTGTTGTGTTCAACCTTTTCCTTTCCGACCTTACAGTCACAAGTACCTTGCCTTCTCCTCTTGTTACTATCAATCCTTCTTCTTGTCTCCTTTACTAGTCGCTGATAGGACATAATCAGCATATGCATTTGGGATCTTGTTTGCTTCTCTCCAGTCCGAAGTTAAGCCTCGAGCCCTGCCAGCCCTAAGAGCCCGCCAGTCCTCTCCAAGCCTTGTCCATCCGAGCTAGCCCCACCAGTTCAGTGAAGGTCTATTGTCCAGACCTTACAGTCACCGTCACTCTAGTACAGGATGCATCGTCTGTGCTCACTGAGTCAGTACCTCTAATCATGGTCAGTTGCTGTTTCAAGACTGATGGAGACACTGTCCCAGCACTCATTGATTGCAGCGCAGGCATCAATGTTGTCGACCAGGCGTATGCGGAGCAACAGGGATGGCAAGGACAGCCGATTATACCGGTGGGGACCAAAATGGCAGACAATCGGGTGGGTCCTGTCATAGACCAGGAGTATGTAGTGGATGTAATCATTGGTGACATTACCTACAATGCTACCCCATTCTACGCCATGGCCCTTGGTCCATGATACTGCCCTATCCTTGGTTTACAGTTCTGTCATCAACACCACCTATTTGATGGGGCAGAATGTTTAAATCACCTCCTTAATGCAGGGGGGTCATCCTATACATCGCTTGTGCAACTACAACTCAACGCCATCACACCTGTCGAATCCCCGACCGTAAGCACTGAACGCCATGCCCACTCTGACACCATCCTCTGTGAATTTGCCGACATCCTTCCAGCCAATATATCTGATGTCTCCCACTACCCGCCAATCTGTTTGTCCACCTCCCAAGTCCGCCACCAAATAAACATTCTTCCAGATGCAATGCCTGTCGCTCGAGCTGGATTTCAAGTACCGTTAGCATGGCACAACACTCTTCAGCAAGAAATCGAGAAACACCATACTGCAGGCTGCCTCCGTCCATCCATTTCCCCTTGGGCCACCCCTGCTTTCCTCATTAAGAATGAAAATGGCAAATTCCGGTTCCTCTGCGATTTTCGTGGCCTCAATAGTGTTACAGTTAAAGATCGAACCCCAGTTCCCAACATTGACGACATTCTCCAACATGCCACCTGTGGCAAGGTCTTTGCCAAACTCGACCTTACCGATGTCAGAATGATTGATCCAACCTGGATCTGGAGGGATCAGTAGGGATCTGGAGGCATGGGAATTGCTGGTGGAGGCATGGGAATTGTTAGTGGAGGCATGGGAATTGCTGGTGGAGGCATGGGAATTGTTGGTGGAGGCATGGGAAGAAGGGGAGATTAGATTACATAAGCCAGAACACTTACAATATCGAAACAAATAAAGACAAAGGATTGTAGAATAGTTTTCTTGCAACTTAGACATCTCTGGCAATCGACACAGCGTGCTCAAGCTCTCTCTAGACAACTCTACATCTGACAGGTTATGAGCCTTGGTGCTTAATAGCACTAGACTCTAGCAAACACATCAGTCAACCAACACAAATCCTGCAGGTCACTATTGCATTAGTACCACAGGTACTGCTTGATACCAACAAGTGGTGAGAAAATCTGGTGCCCCCCAGTGGCAAGTCACTGCGCCTAGTGCACAAGCAAACTTGCCTTGCGTTAGCTAAGTACAACCTGGACGTCTCTTTATCTCTATTACAAAGAACACGACTCTCACTTCTCCTATAGAGCTCTGAAAGCTACACACACATCATGTCCAACAATACAGACAACAACACATCCTACCAGGGGGTCATCTTAACTGGCCCCCAGAACTATGCTGAATGGGAGCTATCTATCAAAACATCTCTCATCCTCAAGGACCTGGAGATTGGTACTCCAGTCAGCCTTGACAGCATGTCCTCCAAAGAGGACAAGGAGAAGTACAAGAGGTCCAGGCAAGCTTTTGCCCTTCTTATCAAATCACTCTCACCAGAAGTCCAGGCATCCCTCCCTGCCAACATACGATCTGTAGAGACAGCAGACAGCTCAGCACTCTGGGAGGAGCTCAAATCCCAGTACTCAGCAGCAGTGGGCGCAAGACAGGCTCAACTTTTGCAACAAATGTGGATATCCCCTGTCATTGAAGGAGAAGACCCAAACAAGCGCATGGCAGAAATCAGATCAGCCCATGCTCAGATCAACAGCAGTGGTGAGAACCTCTCGGACCGAATGCTTGCCTATGCCATGACCCTAGCTCTTCCAGAATCATTCACCACTGTCAAGCAAACTCTCTGGCTCAGGGAACCACTTACCTCTTCGGCTGTGCAGGCAGCAGTCCAAGCTGAGTGGACAAGGAGGTCCAGTGAGGAGGTAGCAATGGCTAACAGGGTGCAGGAGAGTCACACCCAAGGCAACAAAAGCAATAGAAGGGCCAAGCCAAGGGAATGGACTGAGAAATGGTGCAGTATCCATAAAGTGCCTACTCACAATACCAGAGACTGCTCTCTCAGGAAGTTCAGCAATAACCACAGTCAGTCAGGTCAGGCTAGGGTGGGTACCGGTGAGTCTGCTAAGGCAGAGGAGCTGGCATCTACCTTCCATGCTGTAGCAGCAACTACAACCTGTTTCCATGACAACTCCTTCATAGTGGACTCAGGGGCTTCACACCACATGGTTAGCAACAAAGACTTACTTCACAACTATGGGCCAGCAACAATTGTCAGAAGTGTAAAGATTGGTAATGGCACTATCCTTCCAGTCGCTGGCCAGGGAACTATGACCATTGGAGCTACCACTCTTCAGCAAGTCCTCCATGTTCCTGTAAGAGGCTAGCCTCCGACCCAGTTGACCCACATCTCATGAGGTCACCACTTTCCCCAGCTTCTAATTTCGAGCCGCGTTTCAATTTACTTCCGCTTCTTCCTCCAAGTTGCGCGCGTCAAATTGCATCCGCTCTCCCTTCTCCCAGGTCACGTGCTTTATTTTTCCCCTGTTTCTCCGAGCCGCATCTCAATTTACTTCCGCTCCTTTCCTCCAAGTCGCGCGCGTCAAATTGCATCCGCACTCTTCCTCCCAGGTCACGTGCATTATTTTACTTCCACTTTTTCTCTTCTTATTTTCTCTTCCATTTCTCGTCCTAAGTCCGAGTTTCTTGTCCGATTTTTCATGCCACAAGCCCCGGTGTTTACCGGGCTTTGGTCGCGACTGGTTTCGAGAGCGAAGGCAAGGTACATGGAAAGGTTGACACACAAATTCCTTTATTCTTTTATCCTTGTTGTGTTCAACCTTTTCCTTCTTCCGACCATACAGTCACAAGTACCTTGCCTTCTCCTCTGTAAGCAGAGCTCTTTACCAGTTACCTTCGCCCCTCAGACCCCCTGGCTAATCCTGATCAGTGTTCCTATCAATTCTTCATCTTGTCTCCTTTACTAGTCGCTGATAGGACATAATCAGGTAAGCTTCGGGCTCCTTGGGTTTCACACAAATTCCTTTATTCTTTTATCCTTGTTGTGTTCAACCTTTTCCTTCTTCCGACCGTACAGTCACAAGTACCTTGCCTTCTCCTCTTGTTCCTATCAATTCTTCATCTTGTCTCCTTTACTAGTCGCTGATAGGACATAATCAGCATATGCATTTGGGATCTTGTTTGCTTCTCTCCAGTCCGAAGTTAAGCCTCGAGCCCTGCCAGCCCTAAGAGCCCACCAGTTCTCTCCAAGCCTTGTCCCTCCGAGCTAGCCCCAACAGTTCAGTGAAGGTCTATTGTCCGGACCTTACAGTTCCCCAACTCCAGTGCAACCTTCTCGCTGTTAACAAGGTCCCATCTGGTTTCCACTGGGCATTCAGCAGCAGTAAAGGTGAACTTTTTGATCAATCTAACCAGGTCTGCTTGTCTGCCCCATTCAAAGATGGTGCCTACTCCCTGCAGGTAGATCCATCTGGCCATGCCTATCCTGTTCAACTGGCTGCTACTCTCTCAGAATGGCATCATAAGCTAGGGCATTTGGGGATTGAGAAAGTGGTTAGGTTTGCAAAAGAAGGGAGACTTGGTCAGAATAATCAATTGAAGAATGCAAATGCTGGTGATACCAAAGATTTCTATTGTGAAGCGTGTATTAAGGGGAAAACTGGGGGACTTCCTTCACCACCTGAACCCAACATCAGAGCTTCCAGGCCACTTGAACTATTGCATATCGACATCTGGGGACCAGCACCAGTCGCTTCCAAGGGAGGTATGCGATACTTCCTGACTGTCTATGATGATTACAGCCACCGGATTTCCCTCACCTTGATGAGAATGAAGTCTGAGACACTGCAGAGTTTCAAAAACTTTGTCAATCATGCTGAAACTCAGACTGGTCATAAGGTTCAATCTATTCGGTCTGATAGGGGCGGAGAATTTACATCAGCAGCATTCCAGAGGTATATCAGGGAGAAAGGGATTGAGCATGTCATGGTGCCACCTGATGCTCATGCACAGAATGGGAGAGTGGAGAGGGCGCATCTTACTATCCTCAATGGTGTGAGAACTTTGCTTGTGGAGACTGGACTGCCAGCTAGCTTCTGGGGTGAGGCTGCTAAATACATTGCCTTCTCTCGCAACTGCTCCTTTGACTCCAGCAATGGAATTCCCTTTGAACGCTGGTATGGCAAGAAACTGTTGTTCACTCAACTTCACGCATTTGGAGAAAAGATTTTCTTTAGGGATTATACCAACACCAACAAATTGAAGCCTCGCTATCGACAAGGAAGGTTTATGGGGTATGCCAGTGATAGCAGCACTTCCAGTTATCGAATTCTGGATGATGAAGACAAGAAGATCAAGGTGTCAAGGGATACCATTTTGCCAAAGAAGCTGGACATTCCTCATTCCAAGATGCCAGCAAGGGGGAGTATTCTTAGGCTGGAGGAGTGGGATGACAACAAGAACAGAGACACATCAACACATGCTCAAGATCCATTGGCAGAAATACCTGACAGAATCATCCCTGCCCCCATGGAAGTGAATCCTCAGGATGAAGTAAGACCTAGAACAGTTCCAGCTGAGCATCAATCACCCATGGAGCTTCTTCGTAGGCTGGCAAGGTATGACACTGGAATACAGCAACAACCTGAGGCATCACCATCATCCAATGCATCAGAAGAGACAAACAGTGATGTTTCATCCATTGATCCTCTTGCCCTGACTGACAATCCAGAGACCTGGGGTACTATCGCAACAGCTCTGAATGCTATGGCAATCAACACACCCAATACCTACAGAGAAGCTATTCAGTCAGGCGAGGGGGAGCAGTGGCATCAGGCTATGATGGAAGAATTGGAAAAGATGGAGAAGTATAATGTGTGGAAGGTGGTGGATAGGGCACCAGGACAGAGGGTCCTGAAGGCAAGATGGGTTTATACCAGGAAGATTGATGGGACAACAGGGAAACCAGCAGCATACAAGGCAAGATGGGTTGCCAAAGGATTTTCTCAAAAGGCTGGAATTGATTACAATGAGGTCTTCTCTGCTGTTGCCCACAAAGACTCGATTAGGGTATTCCTCTCTCTGGTCAACCATCTTGACATGGAATGTGACCAGGTGGATATCAAGGCAGCCTTTCTCAATGGCGATCTCGAAGAAACCATCTATCTTGAAGCACCAGAAGGAAGCGACATCCCAGCAAACAAGATCCTACTCTTGAACAAGTCACTCTATGGGTTGCGACAGTCACCAAGATGTTTCAACAAAGCACTTGATCAGTGGTTAAAGTCTCAAGGGCTGAAGCCAACCAGAGCTGACCCCTGCTTCTATGTTCGACGTTGTGAGGGGGAATTGCTCATGCTCTCTGTCCATGTGGATGATCAGCTCATTGCCTGCAATTCAAGAAAGACATTGGACGAATTCAAGCAGGCACTTAACAGCAAATTTGAGTGCTCTGACTCTGGGCCTGCTGGCTACTTCCTGGGCATCAATATATACCGGGACAGGCCACAGAAGAAACTCTATCTCTCCCAGGAGCATTATATGGAGTCCCTGCTTGACCGCTTTGACATGTCCAATTGCAATCCAGCAAAGACGCCTCTTCCTTCAGGCTTCAAACCGATTCCAGCAACAGATCAAGAGCATGAGCTAGCACAACATCGACCATATCCAAAGCTAGTGGGCTCTATTCTCTATGCAGCAACAGTGACACGGCCAGATCTAGCCCATGCAGCAAGTGTTCTGTCAAGATTCATCAGCAAATGGAATGAGTCCCATTGGCTTGCAGCGAAACATTGTCTGAGGTATATCAGAGGCACTTCAGATCTTTCATTGACCTTTGATGCCCACTCAAGCAAGCGAGTTGCACTAGGATACGTTGATGCAGATTGGGGAGGAGACCTTGACACAAGGAGGTCCACCACTGGTTATGTTTTCAAGATATATGGAGGTGTAGTTGGCTGGAAGTCAAAGAGGCAACCTACTGTGGCTCTCTCAACCACAGAGGCCGAATACATGGCCTCCGCTGATGCAGCAAAGCAGGCTATTTGGCTAAGGCTGCTCTTGGATGATATAGGACTTGGCCTGGGTGATCAGCCACTCCAGCTGCTCAATGACAATGCTGGGGCCATTGCCTTGTCAAAGAATCCAGTGAACCATGAAAAGTCTAAACACATTGATATGAGGCATCATTTCATTCGAGAGAAGGTTGAGGATAAGGCTATCTCACTTGCCCATGTCCCATCAGTGGAAAACATTGCTGATCTTCTGACAAAGAGCCTTCCAGCTGAAGCTTTTGTCAAGTTGTGCCATCTCCTTGGAATGCAGAGGTTGGATCAAGGGGGAGTGTCAGAATGATTGATCCAACCTGGATCTGGAGAGATCAGTAGGGATCTGGAGGCATGGGAATTGTTAGTGGAGGCATGGGAATTGTTGGTGGAGGCATGGGAATTGTTGGTGGTGGCATGGGAAGAAGGGGAGATTAGATTACATAAGCCAGAACACTTACAATATCGAAACAAATAAAGACAAAGGATTGTAGAATAGTTTCCATGCAACTTAGACATTTCTGGCAATCGACACCGCGAAGCTCTCTCTAGACAACTCTACATCTGACAGTCTTCGCTACGCCGAAATGGCCCACATCATCATGACACTGGCGGATGAAGCCTTCTCGGAGCTCACTGGTATCGGGCACACATAGCCTGCCTTCCCATCGCAACACCTGATGTACTCCTTGACCATTCTCAACATTCTCCAACGTTACTCCAGGTGCCCTATCCTCCTCTTGCAACCATGCTCCCATGACCTGATCTTGAGCGTAGCCTTGCGTGACCTTGGTGATGGTGGATGTGTCTTGGCCGAGGAGACCGAGGACTGCTACACTGACTTCAGCTGTCTCCATACCATCCTGCTCATCGTCGACGCCGCCAAGCCGAGAGAGGGCATCTGCGATGAAGTTATTGACACCTGAGATGTGGTCAATACGCAAGTCGAACCGGGATAGGACGCCCAGCCAGCGCTTTTGGCGTTTGGATAGGTCGCGCTGTTGGAGGAACCATTTGAGAGTGAAGTGGTCGGTCTGAACTTGAATGGGGACATCCAGAAGGAGAGGCCACCAGAGTTTGAAGGCACGGACGATGGCCAAGAGTTCTTTCTCATGTGTTGGATAGTTGCGTTCGGCGGCTGATAAACTGCGAGAGTCGTAAGCAACTGGAAATGCATGATCGGGGTCAGGGCCTTGACCAAGCCAGGCGCCAGTGCCGTGATTGCTGGCATCAGTGAAAAGGTAGATGGGGCACTCGCCGGATAACGCAGCTGCATAGTCCAATGGCCGGAGGCCAGAAATCTCCGCCACTTTCGCCTTCAGAATCTCAAACGCGGCGGTCGCTTCACTAGACCATGCCCAGACCCATGACAGGACATCCTTGGGGGACTGGCCCTTCCGGAGTGCACGCTGTTGCTTCTCCCAGGCTTTCTCGGCGGCTGGAGTCGGCGGGAGGAGGGCGGTGAGGGTTCGTGTGTGGGTAGCTAGGCTCGGTATGAATTTTCTGAGGTATTGAAGGAGGCCTAGAAAGGATCGCAGCTCTTTGACGGACTGAGGGAGCGGCCAGGAGGCGATGGTGTGGAGTTTGGCGGGGTCTGGGCCGATGTGGTTGGCGGATATCACGTGACCAAGAAATTTGACTTTGTGGTGAAAAAATTCAGACTTGGTGGGAGAGCACACAAGCCCCGATTTTCGTAAGGCAGCCAGCACTGCTCGCAACCGTTTGTCAAGATCCTCGGCATCAGCAGCCCAGACAATGATATCATCAACATAAGCTTCACAAGAATCCCCCAGCAACCCACGGAGGGCCTCATTTAGTCGGCGTTGTTGAGTAGCAGGTGAGTTGCAAGCACCTTGTGGCATAACTACCCATTCAAATAGGCCGAGTTCGGTAGTAATGGCTGTTTTTTCGATGTCTGGTTCATGCATAAGTGTTTGGAAGAAGGCATCAGACAGGTCAATTTTGGCAAAGATTTTACCACAAGCAGCTCGATGGAGGATGTCGTCGACATTGGGAACTGGCGTGGAGTCTGGAGTAGTGACTTTGTTAAGGCCCCGATAATCACAGATAAACCGAAATTTTCCATTCTCCTTCTTAACCAAGAACGCCGGTGCTGCCCACGGCGAACTGGAGGGTCGCAATCGGCCAGCCTCCCGATGTTTCTGGATCTCTTCAATTAACTGCTGTCGCCACATGTGAGGGGATCGATAACTCGCGGATGTAAGAGGCTAGCCTCCGACCCAGTGACCCACGGTCACCACTTTCCCCAGCTTCTAGTTTCGAGCCGCGTTTCAATTTGCTTCCGCTTCTTCCTCCAAGTTGCGCGCGTCAAATTGCATCCGCGCTCCCTTTCCCAGGTCACGTGCTTTATTTTTCCCCTGTTTCTCCGAGCCGCGTCTCAATTTACTTCCGCTCCTTTCCTCCAAGTCGCGCGCGTCAAATTGCATCCGCACTCTCCCTCCCAGGTCACGTGCATCATTTTACTTCCGCTTTTTCTCTTCTTGCTTTCTCTTCCATTTCTCGTCCTAAGTCCGAGTTTCTTGTCCAATTTTTCATGCCACAAGCCCCGGTGTTTACCGGGCTTTGGTCGCGACTGGTTTCGAGAGCGAAGGCAAAGTGCATGGAAAGGTTGACACACAAATTCCTTTATTCTTTTATCCTTGTTGTGTTCAACCTTTCCTTCTTCCGACTTTACAGTCACAAGTACCTTGCCTTCTCCTCTGTAAGCAGAGCTCTCTACTAATTACCCTCTCCCCTCAGACCCCCTGGCTAATCCTGATCAGTGTTCCTATCAATTCTTCATCTTGTCTCCTTTACTAGTCGCTGATAGGACATAATCAGGTAAGCTTCGGGCTCTTCGGGTTTCACACAAATTCCTTTATTCTTTTATCCTTGTTGTGTTCAACCTTTCCTTCTTCCGACTTTACAGTCACAAGTACCTTGCCTTCTCCTCTTGTTCCTATCAATTCTTCATCTTGTCTCCTTTACTAGTCGCTGATAGGACATAATCAGCATATGCATTTGGGATCTTGTTTGCTTCTCTCCAGTCCGAAGTTAAGCCTCGAGCCCTGCCAGCCCTAAGAGCCCACCAGTTCTCTCCAAGCCTTGTCCCTCCGAGCTAGCCCCAACAGTACAGTGAAGGTCTATTGTCCAGACCTTACACTTTTTTTCAAACTCATTACCCAAATCAATTCACACCACACTCCACCACACCAACATACATCATGGCGTTCGATTCTCAGGGCCAACCCATCATTGCGTACGATGAGGTGACTTCCCGTCCCATCATCGGGCATCACCCCACTGGCGTTCCCATCTTCGGCACATTCACGGACGACCACCTATCGTCCGCGGGCTCCGGAGAAAATTTGGCTTCGCCCACAACTTCAAACGCGGTGCCTTCGGTGCCTGACCTACCCGACGAAAAGATGGTAAACTACGCAACCCCTGTACATGATACCACGGGTGCAATCTACCGAAAGACCCCGGGCCTCACCACTGCCTTTTCCGGCCCGGCCGTTCCTGAGATCGACGAGCTTAAATCTATTGTTGCCGGACTCCTTCGTTCCACCCAAGCGCTAGCCGATCAAGCCACCACCGGCCACGACCGTCACTTCCCCCCCTCCACACGCGGGTCCCGCCCGGACAAGATCTCCCCGCCGCGACTTGGGACTCGCTCCTCCGCCGACCCGTTCGCGCTCCAGCGACACCTCCTCGCCTTGGAGACCTATTTCCGTGACGCCCTCCTACACTGGAGCCCCGGCCCGGCTGAGCACGCGTGGAAGATTTCTGTGGCAAATACCTCGATCTCTCAATCTGTAAGTGCAGAGCCCTTACCACCATTCATTCTCACCATATGGTAGGATTTATTCCTATGCATTGGTCGATGTTGGTAGGTGAGATTTGATGCCGAAACGCGTCTTTCGGACTTCGCTGAAACGCGGCATGGTCGATGTTGGTAGGTGAGATTTGATGCCGAAACGCGTCTTTCGGACTTCGCCGAAACGCGGCATCGAGCTCTGTCCCGCCTTTATCCTATGCATGATATTTTATTCTCATGCATAGGACCGGCAATTGCTGCCGAGACGCGGCGGCGGACTTCGCCGGATCTCTGTCCCTTTTTTCGATGGACTTCTGTTTGTTTCTGCATACATCCATACATATATATATATATAGATCTCATACATAGTTATAGTTTTCTCTTTCTCCAAGCGAAACTCATGCATATCAACCATTGCTAGTTTCGCATCCAGTAGACCACTATAACTATAAACAAACACCGAACGCTTCCTCGAACGCATCCGAACGCCCTCTAGACCTATACCACGAACGCCCATCCTTCTCGAACGCCAATCGAACGCAGTGAGGCACCCCCAGTGCCTACACTTTTTTCGAAACTAGCACCTACCTTTTTACACCATATCCACCATGCCCAAATCAGCTCAGGACTCTCCAACGGAGTTACTCGCGCGTCTGGTCGACCGCGTCCAACAACAAGACGATACGCTGGCGCTCCTCACTGAGCTGCTGGCTAAACAAAACAAACTATCAGCTACCAAGGAACGTTATACACCCCGAGGTATACCATTGCCCAAGGCGTCAGACATCCCTCGTTTCGAGGGTCCCCTTGGCGATGCGGACCGCGCCCTTACCCATTTGCGTCGGCTTCAACAGGTTTTGCGAACGCACGGCCTTCTGACTCCCTCGGATGATGAGGAGGTGGAAGAGAGACGCCGTGTGACAGTGATTGAGCTGGCGAACAATTCGATTGAGTGCGCTGGTCTCGTTGGTTGGGTTGAGCAAGACGGTCGCCGTATGGAGGCCAATGGAATAACGACATGGGAGACGTGGTCAGCCGCCTTCAAGGCTAAGGCCATGCCCTCCAACTGGGAGTTCCGCGAAAGCCGTGCTCTTTTTCGCCTCTCCTTCCACGAGGTGTCATCGGAGGGTTGGAAAAAATTCGACAACGCGGTGATTTTGCACTGTGCCCACCTCCATGGGAGCAAGCTATACCCGACCGACCAACAACTCACCAGTTTTTACCGTGCGGCCTGTCCCGAGCGCCTTTTCCTTCGCTTGGTTGACTTGCCCGAATTTCACGTCGACGATCTGGACGCCCTGCGGGCCTTGATCAGCAATCACGTCGAACGAATTCAACACGAGGATGCCGCCTCTCGGATTAGGTCCCGTCCCACCAACCAGGTTTCTTCCGACAACGTCCAATTACCCCACTCTATGTCCTACTATCACGACCCTTCCCACGCTCTGCCATACTATCTCTCCCCGGCGGGCCGCCATATCCGGGAAGTCTTCCGCAAGGAGAACCGATGCTACGATTGTCGTAAAACGGGGCATCAGCATTCCAAGTGCCCTACCCGTACACGCGCTCCGACTCCTAAGGTCAACCAACTCGAGACTGAACTGACGGCAGGCGATGCCACCTCGGCCTATCTGACGTTAGCCCAAACCGTTCCTCCAGCCGATGATGATACCTGTGACGCGATGTACGCTCTTTTCCATCCTTTTGTAAGGTCCGGACAATAGACCTTCACTGTACTGTTGGGGCTAGCTCGGAGGGACAAGGCTCGGAGAGAACTGGTGGGCTCTTAGGGCTGGCAGGGCTCGAGGCTTAACTTCGGACTGGAGAGAAGCAAACAAGATCCCAAATGCATATGCTGATTATGTCCTATCAGCGACTAGTAAAGGAGACAAGATGAAGAATTGATAGGAACAAGAGGAGAAGGCAAGGTACTTGTGACTGTAAAGTCGGAAGAAAGAAAAGGTTGAACACAACAAGAATAAAAGAATAAGGAATTTGTGTGAAACCCAAAGAGCCCGAAGCTTACCTGATTATGTCCTATCAGCGACTAGTAAAGGAGACAAGATGAAGAATTGATAGGAACACTGATCAGGATTAGCCAGGAGGTCTGAGGGGAGAAGGTAATTAGTAGAGAGCTCTGCTTACAGAGGAGAAGGCAAGGTACTTGTGACTGTAAAGTCGGAAGAAAGAAAAGGTTGAACACAACAAGGATAAAAGAATAAGAAATTTGTGTGTCAACCTTTCCATGCACTTTGCCTTCGCTCTCGAAACCAGTCGCGACCAAAGCCCGGTAAACACCGGGGCTTGTGGCATGAAAAATCGGACAAGAAACTCGGACTTAGGACGAGAAATGGAAGAGAAAACAAGAAGAGAAAAAGCGGAAGTAAATGATGATGCACGTGACCTGGGAGGGAGAGTGCGGATGCAATTTGACGCGCGCGACTTGGAGGAAAGGAGCGGAAGTAAATTGAGACGCGGCTCGGAGAAACAGGGGAAAAATAAAGCACGTGACCTGGGAAAGGGAGCGCGGATGCAATTTGACGCGCGCAACTTGGAGGAAGAAGCGGAAGCAAATTGAAACGCGGCTCGAAATTAGAAGCTGGGGAAAGTGGTGACCGTGGGTCACTGGGTCGGAGGCTAGCCTCTTACACCTTTGCTCTCCATATCCGTCCCAGTCTCCGCTGACAGCCATTTATCAGCCCCCTCCCCTAAATTCTTACTCGACACGGGGGCGTCCACAACCTTTGTGTAAGTGCAGAGCCCTTACCACCACTCGTTCTCACCATATGATAGGATTTATCCCTATGCATTGGTCGATGTTGGTAGGTGAGATTTGATGCCGAAACGCGTCTTTCGGACTTCGCCGAAACGCGGCATCGAGCTCTGTCCGGCCGTATCCTATGCATGATATTTATTCTCATGCATAGGGCCGGCAAATTGCTTCCGAAACGCGGCAGCGGACTTCGCCGGATCTCTGCCCCTTTTTTCGATGGACTTCTGTTTGTTTCCTCATACATTCATATATATATATATATATATTGGTACATAGTTATAGTTCTCCTTTTACCTAGCAAACTTAATGCATATTCCCATGCTAGTTTGCGTCCATTCAGACAACTATAACTATCTTACACCTCTACGAACGCTCTCCTCGAACGCTTTCTCGAACCTCATTTCCCCTTCGAACGCTCAACGAACCCTGTCCGAACGCAGTGAGGCACCCACAGTGCCTACACGCGTCTGGTCGACCGCGTCCAACAACAAGACGATACGCTGGCGCTCCTCACTGAGCTGCTGGCTAAACAAAACAAACTATCAGCTACCAAGGAACGTTATACACCCCGAGGTATACCATTGCCCAAGGCGTCAGACATCCCTCGTTTCGAGGGTCCCCTTGGCGATGCGGACCGCGCCCTTACCCATTTGCGTCGGCTTCAACAGGTTTTGCGAACGCACAGCCTTCTGACTCCCTCGGATGACGAGGAGGTGGAAGAGAGACGCCGTGTGACAGTGATTGAGCTGGCGAACAATTCGATTGAGTGCGCTGGTCTCGTTGGTTGGGTTGAGCAAGACGGTCACCGTATGGAGGCCGATGGAATAACGACATGGGAGACGTGGTCAGCCGCCTTCAAGGCTAAGGCCATGCCGTCCAACTGGGAGTTCCGCGAAAGCCGTGCTCTTTTTCGCCTCTCCTTCCACGAGGTGTCGTCGGAGGGTTGGAAAAAATTCGACAACACGGTGATTTTGCACCGTGCCCACCTCCATGGGAGCAAGCTATACCCAACCGACCAACAACTCACCAGTTTTTACCGTGCGGCCTGTCCCGAGCGCCTTTTCCTTCGCTTGGTTGACTTGCCCGAATTTCACGTCGACGATCTGGACGCCCTGCGGGCCTTGATCAGCAATCACGTCGAACGAATTCAACACGAGGATGCCGCCTCTCGGATTAGGTCCCGTCCCACCAACCAGGTTTCTTCCGACAACGTCCAATTACCCCACTCTATGTCCTACTATCACGACCCTTCCCACGCTCTGCCATACTATCTCTCCCCGGCGGGCCGCCATATCCGGGAAGTCTTCCGCAAGGAGAACCGATGCTACGATTGTCGTAAAACGGGGCATCAGCATTCCAAGTGCCCTACCCGTACACGCGCTCCGACTCCTAAGGTCAACCAACTCGAGACTGAACTGACGGCAGGCGATGCCACCTCGGCCTATCTGACGTTAGCCCAAACCGTTCCTCCAGCCGATGATGATACCTGTGACGCGATGTACGCTCTTTTCCATCCTTTTGTAAGGTCCGGACAATAGACCTTCACTGTACTGTTGGGGCTAGCTCGGAGGGACAAGGCTCGGAGAGAACTGGTGGGCTCTTAGGGCTGGCAGGGCTCGAGGCTTAACTTCGGACTGGAGAGAAGCAAACAAGATCCCAAATGCATATGCTGATTATGTCCTATCAGCGACTAGTAAAGGAGACAAGATGAAGAATTGATAGGAACAAGAGGAGAAGGCAAGGTACTTGTGACTGTAAAGTCGGAAGAAAGAAAAGGTTGAACACAACAAGAATAAAAGAATAAGGAATTTGTGTGAAACCCAAAGAGCCCGAAGCTTACCTGATTATGTCCTATCAGCGACTAGTAAAGGAGACAAGATGAAGAATTGATAGGAACACTGATCAGGATTAGCCAGGAGGTCTGAGGGGAGAAGGTAATTAGTAGAGAGCTCTGCTTACAGAGGAGAAGGCAAGGTACTTGTGACTGTAAAGTCGGAAGAAAGAAAAGGTTGAACACAACAAGGATAAAAGAATAAGAAATTTGTGTGTCAACCTTTCCATGCACTTTGCCTTCGCTCTCGAAACCAGTCGCGACCAAAGCCCGGTAAACACCGGGGCTTGTGGCATGAAAAATCGGACAAGAAACTCGGACTTAGGACGAGAAATGGAAGAGAAAACAAGAAGAGAAAAAGCGGAAGTAAATGATGATGCACGTGACCTGGGAGGGAGAGTGCGGATGCAATTTGACGCGCGCGACTTGGAGGAAAGGAGCGGAAGTAAATTGAGACGCGGCTCGGAGAAACAGGGGAAAAATAAAGCACGTGACCTGGGAAAGGGAGCGCGGATGCAATTTGATGCGCGCAACTTGGAGGAAGAAGCGGAAGCAAATTGAAACGCGGCTCGAAATTAGAAGCTGGGGAAAGTGGTGACCGTGGGTCACTGGGTCGGAGGCTAGCCTCTTACACCTTTGCTCTCCATATCCGTCCCAGTCTCCGCTGACAGCCATTTATCAGCCCCCTCCCCTAAATTCTTACTCGACACGGGGGCGTCCACAACCTTTGTGTAAGTGCAGAGCCCTTACCACCACTCGTTCTCACCATATGATAGGATTTATCCCTATGCATTGGTCGATGTTGGTAGGTGAGATTTGATGCCGAAACGCGTCTTTCGGACTTCGCCGAAACGCGGCATCGAGCTCTGTCCGGCCTTATCCTATGCATGATATTTATTCTCATGCATAGGACCGGCAAATTGCTTCCGAAACGCGGCAGCGGACTTCGCCGGATCTCTGCCCCTTTTTTCGATGGACTTCTGTTTGTTTCCTCATACATTCATATATATATATATATATTGGTACATAGTTATAGTTCTCCTTTTACCTAGCAAACTTAATGCATATTCCCGTGCTAGTTTGCGTCCATTCAGACAACTATAACTATCTTATACCTCTACGAACGCTCTCCTCGAACGCTTTCTCGAACCTCATTTCCCCTTCGAACGCTCAACGAACCCTGTCCGAACGCAGTGAGGCACCCACAGTGCCTACAGTAGGAAGAGACGCCTGGATGAAGGAGGGAGGTCGGGGAAGGCTTGGAAGGGTACGTAGTCGGCGACCAAAGACCAGTTGTGCTGGAGAGAAACCTGTGGAACGTCTGACAGTATTATTCATGGCTTGGGAAACACGAGGAAGGTACTTAACCCAAGATTTGCCATGTCGGTCCACCCAGCTACGAAGGAGTTGAACTACCGTCTTGTTCGTACGCTCCGAGGCGCCGTCGGTTTGCGGATGGAAAGCCGTGGACATTTTGAGCTTGACGTTCTGCTGCTCCCAGAGGGTCGTCCAAAATCGTGAGGTAAATAGTGTATCGCGATCGGACGTAATAGAGAGCGGGAGGCCATAGCGAGAAACCCATCTGTCCCAAACCACGATAGCGAGGTCGCGAGCGTTATTACTGGTAGAACACGGAACCAATTCAATGAACCCGGTTAGTCTATCCGTGATCGTGAGAAGATAGTCATGTCCGCCGGAAGAAGGGAGTGGTCCTACAAAATCGATAGCGATATCATCGAATTTATCGCGTGGGACCGGAAGCGGATGCAAGGGGCCAGCCGGCTTCGTCGTGGGTGCGTTCGCCTGTTGACATAAATGGCACGCACGGACAAACTCACGAACATCCTTGGACATTGTCTCCCAAAAGTATCCACTCCTAAGTACCTCCATGGTTTTCTCCACTCCCAGATGCCCAGCAGTGCCTTCATGGGCTTGCCGCATAAGTTCCTCACGAAGTGTATTAACGTCCGGAATGCATAAGCGGTTGTCAACGAGGAGAAGTCGGTGGGTATCATGATCATGGAAGGTAACACCTGGAGCAGTAGACTGATCAGCAAGCCATTCTTTGAATAATACATCACCTTGATAACCCTGCGCAATCGCGCGAAGGGTGTCCGGATCCAAAGTGGGCTCGTATGTCATTGTGGCATGAACTGAAACCGGTGATTGATCCAGAGAGGGGTCGGCAGGTTCGGCGGCGTCCGAAGGAGCATGACGAGAGAGGTAATCGGCGAGAGTATTGAACTCCCCTTTGATATATTCGATGCGGAGGTCGAAATCCTTCAGAGTACTCAGCCACCGAAGCTGACGGGGAGAGAGATTACGTTGACCTAGGAACCATTGAAGGGTAAAGTGATCGCAGTAGACGTGGACTGGAATGCCGTATAGCAGAGGGCGCCAATGATCGAGGGCATTAATAATCGCCAGCAGCTCACGGTCGTGTACCGGATAGTTCCGTTGTGCACTATTGAAAGTGCGCGAATCGTAGGCCACGGGCTGGGCGGACTCCCGAGAGGTACCGACACCAATCCAAGCGCCAGTACCTGTGTTGGAAGCGTCGGTGAATAGGAAAACCTGCTGCTTTCCCGCTTTGACAGCATCATAATCGATAACGGCAAGACAGGGGACAGTACTCACCGCGCGTCGAGTCGCTTCAAAGGCCGCCTTCTCCGCAGGGCCGAACGACCATCTCCAACCAGTCCATCCCTCGGGGAGGTGTCCCTTATGCATCTTGACAGCCTTGTAGTAAGCTTTCTCAGCCGCCGCATTCGGAGGAAGAGTGGCGTGAAGCACGGCGGTGTGGTCGGCCAGGTTGGGTACGAAATCGCGAAGGTAGTTGACGAGACCGAGGAACGAGTGGAGTTGGTGAGAATTGACCGGGAGGGGGAACTGCTCGACGCGTGCGATTTTGGCGGGGTCAGGCAGAATCTGTCCGGGGCGGATGATGTGGCCTAAGAACGCTACTTCGTCGAGGAACAGCTTTGACTTCTCACGCGAGCAGCGAAGACCACTTCGACGTAGGGCGGAAAGAACACTCACAATATTATCATGCAGGTCCTTCGCATCCTTCCCCCAGATGATGATATCGTCCACGTAAGCCTCGCAACATTCCCCAGTTAAACCTTGTAACGCCTCATTAATGCGACGCTGTTGAGCGGCCGGTGCGTTCCGGATCCCTTGAGGCATTACCACCCACTCTAGGAGACCGAGAGGAGTGGTGATAGCGGTTTTCGGGATGTCCTCCTCCTTCATTAGCGTCTGGAAAAAGGCATCCTTACAGTCAAGTTTTGCGAAAATCTTGCCCTTCCTGGCGGCACGGTGGAGGATATCCTGGACATTCCCCATAGGGTACATGTCGGGGACCGTGACATTGTTCAGAGCGCGGAAATCGCAGACCATTCTGAATTTGCCATTACCTTTGGACACGAGGAACGCCGGGGAGGCCCAAGGGGAACTGGAATAGCGAAGACGACCTGCATTCAGATGCTCTAACAGCATCTCTCGGAAACGAGGGAGCAGGGCTTCGGGTACGCGGTAAGGCGCCGAGTGTTTGGGAGTGGCGCCATGTTTGAGATTAATTTCGAAACGGATACCCGATCTGGTCTTTGATATGGTGGGGAAGTTTCGTACGTCGCCTAGGTCATCACAAAAGACATTGTGAAACTCGGCCTGGAGACGACGCAGGACGTCTGTCAGACTGTGAGAATCTGCGGCCGCGGTCGCATGCGGAGTTGCTGGGTGGATCTCCGTGTGGTGTAGCCTAGTAGCGGAGACAAGCTCCGAAGGGGACGCGTCATCCTTTCGCAGTCCTAACGCAGATAGGTTCGCGCCTCCAGCCTCCAATAGGTGAACAAGGGAGGTTGTATCCGCCAATAAACCGTGCCGAGCAAGGAAGTTAAGCCCTAAGATACCATCATACGTTCCGTGCAAATCCATCACCACACCGTTTATTTGATACATCCTGTCGCCTAGAGAAAACGAGCCGATAACCGTATCGGTGACTATGGGACCCGCCTTTCCGCCAGCTAACCTAACTCTCATCCGTACGGCACTTGTCTTCACCGACCATCCCAGCCTCGCTGCCAGCTTTGGATCCACGAAGGTCGTGGACGCCCCTGTGTCGATTAGGAGCCTAATGAGACGAGCTGGCCAGAGGTCATCAGCCGGGATCGGAACGGATATAGCAAGAAGAGGGTGGAAAAGGGCGTACGAAGAGTCTTGAATAGGTTCGGCGGCTGACGGAATAGTTTGCGCAAGAGTGAGGTACGCCGAAGTGGTATCCCCAGCAGTTAACTCGGTCTCCAGCTGATTCACCTTAGGCTGAGTATGGTGCGTACGACTGGGGCATTGTGGGTGTTGGTGACCAATCTTGCGGCAGTCGAAACAACGGTTCTCTTGGCGGAATACATTACGAATGTACCGACCGGCTGGCGAACGATAATAAGGGAGCGGGTGGGCGGGATCATAATAGTAATTGACCAGCTGAGGAAGTTGAGCAGAGTCCGAGGATCGAGAGGCGGAAGAAGCAGGAGTCTTAATAGAGCGCGGTACGTGTTGAGAGGCTGCATCTTCATGTGCGATTCGTTCAATATGATTGCTAATCAACACACGTAGACCATCCAAATCGTTCGTGTGGAATCCGGGCTCATCCACTAGGCGGAGAAAAAGGCGCTCGGGACAAGCAGCACGGTAAAGGCGAGCAATTTCGTGGTCGAGGGGATAGTGGTGGGTACCGTGAAGATGGCTGCGATGAAGAATAACAGCATCGTCGAATTTTCGCCACGCATCGGGAGAAATCTCTTGAAGTGAGAGACGGAATAAGGTACGAGACTCCCGATACTCCCAGTGTGAAGGCATGGCCTTAGCTTTGAAAGCAACTGACCAGTCTTGCCAAGTACTCCTCCCATCCTCCTCCATACGGCGGCCCTCGTGTTCGACCCAACCAACTAAGCCAGCACAGTCTATCGAATTGTTGGCCAACTCAATTACAGTAATTCGCCTTCGCGCCTCAAGCTCCTCATCATCAGAAGGAGTCAATAAGCCGTTTGTTCGAAGTAGTTGTTGTAGGCGATGAAGATGGGTCAATACGCTGTCTGCATTCCCCAGGGGACCTTGGAAACGGGGAATGTCTGAGGGCTTAGGTAGAGGTAGACCCCGAGGATTGTACCGATCTTTAACCGTTGACTGTTTTTGTTGTTTGAGCAGTAACTCGGTAAGGAGTGCGAGTGTGTCGTCCTGCTTCTGGGCACGGCCAACAAGGCACTCCAAAAGCGCTGCAGTAGGGGATTCGGAAGGTGAGTCCTCCACTGCTCCTTTAGTGGGTTTCGGCGGCATCGTAGATATTGCGATTCGTGGGAAAGGCTAGTTTGAAAAAAAGTGTAGGCACTGTGGGTGCCTCACTGCGTTCGGACAGGGTTCGTTGAGCGTTCGAAGGGGAAATGAGGTTCGAGAAAGCGTTCGAGGAGAGCGTTCGTAGAGGTCTAAGATAGTTATAGTTGTCTGAATGGACGCAAACTAGCACGGGAATATGCATTAAGTTTGCTAGGTAAAAGGAGAACTATAACTATGTACCAATATATATATATATATATATGAATGTATGAGGAAACAAACAGAAGTCCATCGAAAAAAGGGGCAGAGATCCGGCGAAGTCCGCTGCCGCGTTTCGGAAGCAATTTGCCGGCCCTATGCATGAGAATAAATATCATGCATAGGATAAGGCCGGACAGAGCTCGATGCCGCGTTTCGGCGAAGTCCGAAAGACGCGTTTCGGCATCAAATCTCACCTACCAACATCGACCAATGCATAGGGATAAATCCTATCATATGGTGAGAACGAGTGGTGGTAAGGGCTCTGCACTTACACCTACGCGGGCTGAATGGACTCTCGCTGCGGATCGCACTGACCTCTCGCTCGCCGACGCCCGCGATAACCTCATTTTGGCGAAACATCGTATGGCCGTCCAGGCCAATCGCCATCGCCGTCCGGAAGTAGTCTACAAGGTTGGGGATTGGGTGTGGTTGGATACACGAAATAGGTTGAAGGAATTTCGTGCTGGAGACGGGGAATATCGCACTGCTAAGTTCTTCCCCCGCTTCCAGGGGCCTTACCAGGTACAAGGAGCTAACCCCGCCCTCTCAGTTTACCGTCTTCACATGAATGACCGGACATACCCAAAATTCCATGGTCATCTCCTTAAGCCTTATCTGTCATCGCCTAGGTTTCATCAAACATCACTGGTAACCCACCAATCGGACACTGGACGTCGCAGCATTCTTCAAATCCTGGATGATCGAGTGTATCGCGGTCATAGACAACTCCGGGTAGTACTCAGCGGCGACGGTCCTAATGGTCAATGGAGGAATCTCGACGACTTGCGTACACACGATGGTTTCCGGGCCTTATATGATGAATATATAGGCGACGACGAACTGGCCTTGTGAGTCCCCTTCCTGTTTGCTCCTGTTTTCCTTTGTATCAGTGTCTGGGGGCTGTTTGCGTTTCTCTGTGGGTTTTTTGGCCATTATTGGTTTTTTTCCCTGGCTTGCGCTCAGCAAGACTAAATTAACAGGACTTTCTCACAGAGTGTTCTCCTGCCCAGTCCTTCCAACGTGGATGGATTTGGAAAGTAACGTGTTGACAGGGGGGCGCTGGCAGTCCCCACGGCCTGGTGATCGTTCGTTCTTTTGCCCCTATTCCCTTCTTTTCAATTTTACGTTCCTTTGCCTTATCTCTTAATTCTTTCCTTATCTCTTTGATCCGGTCGAGTCTTCCCCTGGCTCTCATCTGGGCGGGGGAGAGTGTAAGTGCAGAGCCCTTACCACCACTCGTTCTCACCATATGATAGGATTTATCCCTATGCATTGGTCGATGTTGGTAGGTGAGATTTGATGCCGAAACGCGTCTTTCAGACTTCGCCGAAACGCGGCATCGAGCTCTGTCCGGCCTTATCCTATGCATGATATTTATTCTCATGCATAGGGCCGGCAAATTGCTTCCGAAACGCGGCAGCGGACTTCGCCGGATCTCTGCCCCTTTTTTCGATGGACTTCTGTTTGTTTCCTCATACATTCATATATATATATATATATATTGGTACATAGTTATAGTTCTCCTTTTACCTAGCAAACTTAATGCATATTCCCGTGCTAGTTTGCGTCCATTCAGACAACTATAACTATCTTATACCTCTACGAACGCTCTCCTCGAACGCTTTCTCGAACCTCATTTCCCCTTCGAACGCTCAACGAACCCTGTCTGAACGCAGTGAGGCACCCACAGTGCCTACATCCACTCTCCCTTCTCCCAAGTCATGTGCTTTATTTTTCCCCTATTTCTCCGAGCCATGTCTCAATTTACTTCCGCTCCTTTCCTCCAAGTCACGCGCGTCAACTTGCATCCGCTCTCTTCCTTCCAGGTCACGTGCATTATTTTACTTCCGCTTTTTCTCCTCTTATTTTCTCTTCCTTTTCTCGTCCTAAGTCCGAGTTTTTTGTCTGATTTTTCATGCCACAAGCCCCAGTGTTTACTGGAGCTTAGGTCGCGATTGGTTTCGAGAGTGAAGGCAAAAGTACATGGAAAGGTTGACACACAATTTCCTTTATTCTTTCATCCTTGTTGTGTTCAACCTTTTCCTTTCCGACCTTACAGTCACAAGTACCTTGCCTTCTCCTCTGTAAGCAGAGCTCTCTACCAGTTACCTTCTCCCCTCATGTCACGAGCCTGCACAAAGAAGAAGAGATAAGATATCATAGGAGGGAGTTACATAATAGGAAGGCAAGATCCGATTCAGATAAGAAGGTCCAGCTGGACCTCCAGTTGGTGTTACGACTCGTCCCCAACAAGGTCCGGCCTTGGAGACGAGATAGAAAGCCGTAGTTTAACTAAGCGATGAGATATATGTATGATATACCTCTTGACACTTGTCTGTTGGCATATGGTATAGGGCGGAGGTATATTCGCTTGGGAAGATCAGGCAAGCTTATATACTAGTGGAGTAAGTTTATGTTGAAGGTGGTGCAAGGTAAGACGAGAGTGAGCACTGGGAGCTCAAGGACCTTTCGCAAAGTAACTTATGAAATATTGATCTTCGAGGGGAAGAAGATTGTCACGGGTGTCACGTCAGTCAGCGTAGCTGCCCAGCGCTCAACTCAGATGATGTAGAACTCAATGAATGAAAGTGAAGGATTCACGCCTAGCAGAGCTGGATGGAAGAATTGCCAGGCTGACGGAACAGAAGCTGGACTTAGAAGGAGGAATAGCCAGGGCCTGAAGGAGCAGGAGCTGGACTAAGGGCTGACTGAAGCGACTTAAAAGAAAAGAATGCTCGGAGGCAAGGTAGTGAGAAAGGACAACAGTATTGATTATCTGGGGACTATGAAAACTACGAAAAGCTATCTTCTTATATACCTTTCCTTCCTTCTGCTTACTCATCTCTCTCAGGAGAAAGTTATCGCTAACTCATGGCGGGGACAGAGCTGTCGGACCGGGGGGAAATGAACACTGACCAAGTGTTGGGGAAGAAGAGGAGAGTGCTGACCAGGCGAAACGAAAGAAGAGGCAAGCCGAAAGATGCCTCTGTTGATTTTGCAAGAATCGGGCGATAAATCACAGTCATCTGAGGTGGAGGTTTGTTTGGTTACTTTGGGGACAAGGTGGAATAATATCCCGTTGCCCGGTTAAAGACGCCGCAGAGTGCGATTCTTGCATAACATCGTGACAAAGATCAAGATCGAGGACAGAGCTCCCCTTTATATACTTCTACAGAAATCTATTTATATCCTTCGAGGTCCAACTGGAGGTCCAACTGGAGGTCCAGCTGGAGGTCCTGCTGGAGGTCCTGCTGGACCTTCTTATCTGAATTGGATCTTGCCTTCCTATTACGTAACTCCCTCCTATGATATCTTATCTCTTCTTCTTTGTGCAGGCTCGTGACACCCAGCCTGTCGACTACCCTACCCATCAGCTGGCACACTTTCAATCACCGATCAAAACACTCACCACATCCAAAGCCCTACCCCCGCTGGTGTTATGCGAACAGTGAATGGGCGGCTAAAGCATTAGCCAGAGTTATTGAGTGGAGGATGGGTGTGGCAGGTTCCGTGCAGTTGAGTGCCTGTCCCTTGTCCATCGTTCAACTGAGTCTGTCTTTATGCTTAGCTTCTATCATCTTCATCTTCTAATTCATTTCATCTTCACCTTGTCACCTATATTCTACCTACAGACTTGCTTTTCCAAAGTTACCCACCATCCCTTCCCTGTTACTATTTACTTTACCTCTGTCATGACCACTCTCTTCTTTGCTTCTGTTCCGATTTACCTTAGTTTGTCACAGCTCTTCCATATTTTGCTTCATTTACCGTTCTCTCTTCTAGCCTTTCCGATTTACCTCAGTTTCTTTGTTTAGTTTTTCGTCGTTTGGGCTCCTTTTTGTCGCCAACGAGTATATCTCAATGGCCTTGTGGAGCGAATGTCTATGCATGATGTTCCTAGCACTGGGTGGGATCTGGGGGTGGAATTGACCACAGAAGACGAAGAAGAAATAACACCCTTGACTGTACACTGACCACAAGTCGAGGACAACGAGAAGGCCTGACATTCAGCACCAACCCCATGGCACTGGTCACAAAGTGCAACCACTGGTGCCCTCTGGCATTCTTCGACCCTACACCTCCTCTGGTCCCGGCGAAGGGCCGCCTTACACCATCAGCTTCTCAATTGAGTCATGCACAAACCCAAACAGTTACCCTCACCTGATGGCATTGTACATACCCCTCATCTGAGGTCTTCTCCCTCTCCTTAACCCCTTCGACAGCCCCCTCCACACCAAAGAATAACTCCGCATCCTGCAAACATGGTAGTCGCGGATCCACAGGTCGAGGAAGTGAAGCCGAGAGAACAGAATCCCCCACTGTCTCCATTGGTACTCCACTATCATGCATCGCTGGGGCCCATCCCATTGATGGGAAGGCGAAATCCTATTCAAACACTCTGCATTAGCACCTTACAAACACGTTGTCAACATTAGCACATGTACTTGATCAAAGAAAACCCTGATGGAGTTGTCAGAACTACTCGGCAACACAGCAGATGTGGCAACCACTGATATGCCATTGTCTGTTATCACATCAGCTGTATTATCACCAACCGACGCATTCTCTGTGCAGAACTGTCGAATAATCTCATATGGGTCATTGAGACACCAACTGTTACTCATCAGGCTAGGTTGAAACGTAGATTCAGGCATGAAGGAAAGATCAAAGATGAATAGGCAGATGAGATTTTTTGGCAGATAGAGAAACTTTGGTGATCTTGCACCAAATCCCTGTCCTTTTATATCTCGAAAATCCTCCTCCCCCGTCTCCCCCTTAACAGCCGATCTTTCAGGGGACCCACAGCGCATATCCCCAACCCAAAAAAGCGATCTTATCTTCGCATATGCCTGATAACACACATTCTTTGCGATCACAGACACCCCACTACTTGGAACTCAATCCTCTGTTCCATTTTTTGCAAACTGTTCATAGATTTCTGACTCCCCAATCAATCTTATTTTTCATTCTAGATAGATCAAAGCATAGCCACATTTTTCATGACCAGTTCATAGAAATTTATTTCATAGCTCCAGCAAATTTTAGTTACAAGTACACAACAGAACAAGCCACAGACGGCATGATGGAGCGACCATCTTCGAAGGGGGGGGCGACTGTCATGAGCCTGCACAAAGAAGAAGAGATAAGATATCATAGGAGGGAGTTACGTAATAGGAAGGCAAGATCTGTTCAGATAAGAAGGTCCAGTTGGACATTGAAGGATATAAATAGATTTCTGTAGAAGCAAATAAAGGGGAGCTCTGTCCTTGATCTTGATCCTCTTCCCCTCGAAGATCAATATTTCATAAGTTACTTTGCGAAAGGTCCTTGAGCTCCCAGTGCTCACTCTCGTCTTACCTTGCACCACCTTTGACATAAACTTACTCCACTAGTATATAAGCTTGCCTGATCTTCCCAAGCGAATATACCTCTGCCCTATACCAGACACCAACAGACTGCCTCACTTAGAAAAATTACTGATGACCAGTAGAACTCATGTGTTATTAAGAGGCTATGTATTAATAATCGCAGCTACCAACCAAGGACTCTACATGGCAAGAACAGAATCAAATCTGTTACAAACATGAACTTTATGATCATTATGCATGACACTGGGATATTTAAAGGTCAAATATTCGTCCCTAGGAAGAAAGGCTTGATTCTTCAATATCGTCTTATGAAATGTTATGTCTTAATACCTCCATATGCATAAACAATGGTTGTTTGGAAATGGTCGAAAGGCCAAATTCACCCTGATGGTCCCTGCCAAAAGTTGCATTTTGCAACAAGCCCCTCCTCAGAACTTCACTCATCAGAGACGAGCCAATGTCCATCGAGGGGCTTGTGTCAAGCCTACATCCATGGTAAGATTTATTCCTATGCATTGGATGACATTGGCAGGTGTGATTTGGTGCCGAAATGCGGCAGTGGACTCCTTTGTGATCTCTGTATTGGCACTTTTTGATGGGTTTCTGTTTCATTCCTCATACATACATATATATAAAATATCTCTATCTCTATATATTAACATTCCCTGTGTCACTTTTAAAATTTCCTCACGTTTCACCTTCATTTTCATTCATGACCCCCACAACCCCCCATTTGACTGCCACTGTTATGTAGACGAAAATTGGCTCTACATGCCTATACCCTTTTCAGACATGCATGCATTGAACCATGGACATGAAAAATGTTGCCAAAAAAATCATGGCCATGCCTAAGTCGTGCCTGAAGGCATGGATTCGTTCATAGCCACCATATGCATGGCAGATATTGCCGCCACTGTCGTTTCATTTGTCGTCATTCGAGAATGAATAACCTTCCAGTTTCCAGAACTTTTCTTATGTTTCTTCTTCTGTTATATGTATCTTCTCATGCCATGGCTTCCTGGACCTTCTATTGCACTATAAACTGCTTTAACTGCCTTTATTTCTCTAAAATTCACCTATCCCAACGACTCCTCTTTCCATCCCCTGTCCCTAAACACCCTGGAGACCCTCCTTCTCCAACTGTCCATCCTCAGTCACACTCAACCAACCGCACCGTCCTCCATTGATCCTCTCACAGGCAGTGATGTGCCCCAAGTTTTACAGCCCCTTGAACCAAACAACAAACAGCAATCATCATAACTTGGCTGCCTGTGATGTATTATGCCCAAAATATCATGCTAGATTTTGGATAAACAATGAGCATGCTGAGGGCACAACTGGAAGTGGCTGGTATTATATTAATATTCCCCATCTCACCTTGAAAATTTCCTTACTTTCCTTATATACATATATAATATTGGCTTGCATAGTTATAGTTTTCTCTTTCTTTAGTGAAACATATGCATATAACCAGTGCTAGTTTCATGTATCCAGATCCAATTACAGTGCAGAGCACCCATACCCAACCCAAAATTCCACCATTCAGTGATGGCCACCTTTTGGTTGAGATCCCGGCAAAACACTCCTTTTAATGAGGGGACAGAGTTCATGGTCAAAATATTTTGAAAATCAGAGTAAAATTGAGCCCAGAATCTGGCTTTTAAGGAAATATCCCGGCGGATCTCTCCGCTCTGGGAGACAGCCCCCAGCATATTTATAGAAGGAAGCTTCTTGATAATTAGCTGGAGATTTAAAAAATGACATGAGAAGCACAATTTATTACTCTCTGTCTCTAATTTCAAGAACATCCTTATCCATTCATCTTAGAGAACTGATGGCCTGCATCTAAGGAATACGAAACATATGGAAGTCATTAATTATTAATGAGAGTTTCCACCCAGATGCCAGTAAGCTTTGGCTGACACCTTCTGGTGTGATTTTTGTTGCTGTACTGCCCACTCAGCAGCCTTATAGGATAGGCCATTTCGATATGCAGACATAAACCTCCAGGCCTGTGAATGGCACATATCAGCAGATGTTTCATAAAAGAATACGAACATGGTACACACCTTGTTGATGTATTTCCTCAACGTTTCTAGGCTGTAATCATCGAGACATTTCTTTACCAAAGCACATTGATGTGCAAAGGTGAGTTTTGACTCTTGAGAATCACGATACTTCCATTTGGTCTGGCCCCAGTACTGATATCCAGTCAGTGACTTGTCTGATATTCATCAAGGTGGACAACATACCATTTCGATTGGATTCAATTCACAATGGAATTTTGGTAGAAAAATGCACAGATGACCATGGCAAGTAATCACTGCTTCCAGCATAGAAATCTGGGAGCGGACATCGCCTTGGCAGCTGAGCATCCGAGCTAAGCAGCAGTCCTGAGAAGTCTCAGCTCCACAGACAGGGCTGCACTTAGAGCGGATGCCATTGGTCTGGTAACCTCTTTCCTGTCCTATCAGTCAGCCAGATAGGTTTTTTGGAATAACACAGCAGCAATCACCTTCAGGACCTATTCTAACCCCTTGACCAACCCGTCCTTGGTTGTCATCTCCTGCACCTGATTCCTCATGCTCCCTTCTGGCACATTCTCCGGTACTACAGTGTTGGAATTCTTCTTTTGTCTCCCACCATTTCCACGGTTTATGGCAAAGGGACGGATGGCTCCAGGTGGAAGAGAGGCATGTGCAGAGGACTTGTCATACACCCATAGACCGACTTTGTCTGGAAATAATTTTTTAAAAATCACTATGGAATCAATAGCCTGGGAAATTGCCAGACAATTCAGTACCTATCCCAGAAAGCATGTCTGTAAACTCACCTGTTTGACGACGTCCTCAGCCGTCCACCAGTTATCACCATTGGATCCAGGGCAAATAATCTTCTTAGCCCTTTGGATGACATTGCTGTCATTGTCCCTTAGTACAAGGGTGCCAGTTGATTCAAGAATGAAATCTGACACCATGATGACATGACCACAACTTTTCTTCTGGATGGGCATGTTACCATCCTTGGTCCGAAGGTGTACCAATATTAAAACACTAACACTGAAAGGACATACTAGACATACCAGCCATAATTAGGCATGTCATACCCCAGACAGACAGACAGACAGACAGACAGACAGACAGACAGACAGACAGACAGACAGACAGACAGACAGACAGACAGACAGACAGACAGACAGACAGACAGACAGACAGACAGACAGACAGACAGACAGACAGACAGACAGACAGACAGACCTCCTTAAGGTCATCAACAAACTCAACGAACTTCTTACGAAATTGCTCATTAAACAACAAGGAGCGCTTAGAGTTGTCGCTTGCACGACAGGATTCCGGGAGCTTGTCATAACGTCGATAGAAGGAAATATAACTGCGAAGGCATCGGGCAACATAGGCACCACTGCCATTGGTTGGAGCAGAACCTAAAGCAACATGGTTGCTAGCATCCTTTTTAGTCCAGCCCCTCTGTATGAGTGTCAGGACGGCCTGCATTTGATAATAGATCTTGACCTAAAGGACATCAGAATCTTATGACTGTGGGATGGTAGGACATTGATTTACATGTTGCCAGGCTATATTCAAAGATTTCTCTCGCCTCAGACTCGTCTTCAATAAGTTCTCAATCTTGTCATACATTTCCTTTGTGACCTCTACCTTGGAAAGATCCCTCCCTGGTGTTGTTTCTTCAAATGTTTCCTCATCCTCATCCGAATCTCCCACTTCCACATAGTCCGCATCCTCGTCTTGTCCTCTCTCAGATAAGGCGCCTGGTTCAGAAGCACCAGAAGGAGAAAAAGGCATAGCACTTGCCATTGTGATAGGAGTTACCGCTGCAGAAGAAGAAAACCTGCTGGTGCTGCCTGAGGCCTCAACTGTAACATGGTTGCTCTGTGCAGAATGGGTTCGAGATTGTGGGATGGGAAGAACTTGTTGGTTGTCCAACAGTGGGAGAAGAGACGATTCCTGGAAAGCGTGAGTAGTTGGGGCCTGGGGGTCCGATGGCTAATGCAAGCTGTTTGGTGAAGTGGAGGAAGCGGAGGAAATGGGTGGAATAAAGTTGTTCACTAATTCTTCCGGGGGCCTGCCAACTGCAGGACGAGAACCGGCACTCCCACGCAGAATGGCGGAAGAAGTTTTGGATGCTTGAGCCATTAGCCTCGATTTTTTTTCATCGCTTCTGTGCATTATCTCGAATGGTGCGGTCTGCCAGGTGTCGTGAACTGTTTTTGGTTGCATGCTTGAGGCCTTGTCGACCTGATAGCTCTGGTCAGCGAAGACTTTCCGCATTTATTATTGAATGGTGATACCTTCCACACCCTGTTCGTGCATGTTTGCAAGGGATCTCTTGGACTCTGCAGTCACTCGATCGCTCCATTTCGTCCCTTCCCTTCATCTTTGGAACATATTCCGGGTCCTTCGTCTTTTGCAACTCTTCCAAGCGCTTGATTTCGGGGTTTAGAATCCTCTCCACCCATTCCGTCCTCATCGCTCGACACTGGTTGACCGATTTGAAAGTCATCAGAAATGAGGAAAGCCTCCATGTTGGACTGCCGGAGGTGCTCGCTCTTCTCTCTCTTTCCTTCATCTTTGTCCTTTTTTTGTTTTCGCCCTCTTCTAAATCGGGATCATCAAAGTCATCGAAAAGAATCAATCTGTCAAGGATGTCTTCCAGGAAGCTCTCGTCTTCATCTTGCTCTGCATCTTCCCAGTCATCATCGTGGGCACTGTCATCACTGTTATTGCTGTTGCTGTTGCTGTTGCTGTTGCTGTTGCTGTTGCTGTTGCTGTTCATCAGCAAACCTGTCAGACAAAAATCAAATCCTCCAATTCTGATCATGTTTGGCGGGTATTTGATAATACCTGATCAGGCAATAGCTTAATTGATCATGCATTTTGGGTTGGCCGTGGGGATGATCATGCTATGATCATTTACAAATTGCTTCGCACTGATGCATTATCTTGCATGATCATGTGATTAGGTCATGGTGAAGTCTTGATCAGGCATTACTGCTATTGATCAAACAAGAGATTGGAAGGTGATATCGATAATAATGACAAGGATTCCAGACTCAGTAAAAAGCACAGGAAAGACAGGGAAGAAAAAGGGCAACTCGAAGGCTACGGATGGTACATGGTCCCCATTCCACAGTAAGCACCAGTGAGATCTGAAACAGTCTCATTGTAGAAGCTTCCACAACACTTGCTCGACCTTGAGCGATTTCAAACACTCTCCATGAGATATCTCCCTTCCCTGTCCCCTCCCCCCTCTGACCATTGTTTCCAGCTGAAGGAAACATAACTCCTGAACATCAGGTCCTGAACATTGTTAGTGGTGTATTACTGTGAGGTATTTGCTCTGAAATTTGGAATACTCATAGCCAATTGCTGACCATCACTTAGGCTCCCAGCCTGCCGAATCTCACACTACATCTTGCCACAACCAGTTTGTGATCAACAACTTTAGTGTAATTCTCTTTTGATCTTTGTTAATATTCAATCGTCAGGTTTTGTGAAGCTCGTGATCATTATAGAAAGAAAGGAGAAGTATGCTTGGATGACTGCACCCTTCACTGGCTTACGATGAATGACAGGCAATCTGCGCTTTTGCAATCCCTCAACGATGCTGCTATCCACAGAGGTAGGTCGACAGATCGTAATGCTCAGACCCGCCGGGCAATGTTTGGAGTTTAACAAACCCCATTTTGTACATTTGTATGCTTTAAGCATATGTATTTATAAGAGCAGAGTATGGTGTGCACATCAATGAAATTGCTATGCATAAATGGATAACACTGCATGAACCAACAATCGCCCCCAGGCATCAAATCAGGGATTGTATGATCATAAGTCTAATTGCATGATCAAATAGCCTATTGCCTGATCATGACCCCTATTGCCTGATCATGACCCCTATTGCCTGATTATGACCCCTATTGCCTGATTATGACCCCTATTGCCTGATTATGACCCCTATTGCCTGACCATGCATTTATTGTTACTGATCATAATGCATACATTCCAAGATCATGCTTCATATATATCATGATCAGGCAGAACAGCCATCCGATCTTGCATTTTGCCCATATGATCATGTCTCTTAAGTTACATGATCATGCATTTCGTCCTTTGATCAGGCAACTGCATAACACGATTGGGCATGATCGCAACATTCGAGTGCATTGTTAGGTGGCTACTCTTACTGATCACGGTGACTTTCAATATGGGACTTGATCTTGCATGATCAGGCAAAACAAGGCATGATCGCTCCTGATCATGTTACATCGGAGCTTGTCAGGTTTGCTGATGTTGTCATCATTGTTACTGCCATTGCTGACGAGATCATCATCACTGTCGTCAACATTGATGGGGTTGGTGAAGGGCCTAGATGTTGATGAAGGCATTTGTCTCCGAATAATGTGCTTTTTAAGACATGTATATGTATTTGTAAATCTTTGGAAGACCAGAAATTTATACATGGCAGCAGTATGATGTGATGATACCCTCTTTTATTCTGCATCGTGTCGCGTCTTTCGTGTCGCACAACTGCATCTAGAATGGTCAAAATAGTTTGTCCAGGAGCCAAAAATTCTGCCGTTCGGTGATGTCCGCTATTGACCCAAAACCTCGTTTTTGGCATTTTCTCGACGAGAGGAGTCTTTGGCTGAAATTTTGGAATTTTTGAGACTTTTTTTTTTTTCATTTTGGGTTGGGTATGGGTGCTCTGCACTGTATAACTATCACAACGCCTTCTCGAACGCATTCCGAACGCATTCCGAACGCATTCCGAACGTATCACGAATGTTTAGCTTCCTCGAACGCCAACTGAACGCAGTGAGACACCTAGGTGTCTACACCATCGCGTCTTGAAGGACGGACCTTGTTGGGGACAAGTCGTAATATGCTGTGCCAGTTGATATGGTATATATGCATAATAAGTCAATGTGGTCTATGTGGATTAGGTCTATGCGAATTATAAGTGTAAAATATAATATGTAGTTATGTGAGATTCTTCTTCATACATTAATTGGTACCAGACTTCTCGGCTCTCTTTGATCGCTTTCTGACAGCTGCACCCTTGAGGAAGAAGACCCAAGGAATGGGAATAATAACACAAGATATGAGTGCTAAAAAGAGACCAGCATATTGGAACCCAAGGTTGTGCTGATTGAAGAAAGAGTTAGTTAGATTCCAGCCTGTGAAATGTCATTAACAACTCACAAATAACTGAGTGATCCAAAGAGGAACTGAGGCTCCGATGAGAGACCTCATCAGTGTCTTGGCAGCAATGGCTGACGCAGCGAAAGAAGCATAGGAATCAACAATATACTGTTTGACGTTAGTAAAAGTGTGGAAAAAAAAGACATACAATAATGGAAACTCACACTGTTGGCAGAGATATAAATGATAACCATTGAAAATCCGAAAAGCACACCAGCGACACAAGGTCCAATCCAGTGGATTCCAGGGTACGATGTGAAAGCTAAGATGAAAAGAGCAATTGGGAGGATGCTATGGCTACATTAGAGATTGAACAGCACCCATACAGGAGTACTTACACACAACCAAGTAACATGGGGTACAATCTCGCTTCAGGGACTTGACCATTTCGACAAGCCTTTTTGTAGATTCTTTCTTGAAAGGGCATACAGAGCAAGGCAGCTGCAATACCGATCTGGCTGAAATCAGCACAAATGTTACAATGACAGGAAAAAGACAACTTACGATGATAGATACGAAACTAACGCCAGTGGTACCCATATTCCACCCTCTAATTTCTTCGAAAGCAATTGGGAAGGCGAAGAAAGTGGCATAGAGCAGAGCGTAGACGAAAGATAAGTAAAAACTCATGAACAAGATAATGGGTTCCATGAACATGAGAATGAATGGTCGAATCATGGCAGTTTTCAGAGTGGTGGAAAGGGGAACGTGGTGGAGATCATGTTTCGAAACATAGGAGTCAACGTGGTTCTCCTTGTTTAGTTTCTTGGCTTTCCGTCGTAGGAGGACAGGGGCGAGAGTTTCAGGCATAACGAGCGTGAAGAGGAAGACGACTCCGACAAAAATGAACAAAACCCAGTAAATCCATCGCCATTGTCCGGTCTTGTAAGCGATCCAACCACCAAACAATGGTCCAAGACAAGGTCCCATGCTAAAAAAGGCATCAGCGGGGGTCTCTCTCGACCGCTTCGTTTAACTCACAAAATCATACCACTGAAAAGAGCCATAGGAATACCACGTTCCTCAACCGACCAGATATCAGCAATGGTACCTCCCACATTGGTCATGGGAGCCGAAGAGGCGATACCGGCGATCTAAAAATCTTCATCAGCAAGGCCTGGAGGGATTGCAGGTCGATGACTCACCATACGACCAGCCAACATTGTGGCGATATTGGGCGCGAGACATGACGGGAGGGTGAAGATGAAATAAAAGAAAATACTGATGCAGTAGACTGTCTTCCGTCCAATGACTTCAGATACTGGTGAAAGGTCAATGCTACTATCCGTTACCTGTCAAGAAGGAACTTACATGGAGCGAACAGAAGAGGACCGACACCGAAACCAACGACGAAAAGGGCAATAGTAAGGTAGATAGCTTCATTGGAAACGTGGAGAGTTTCAGCAGCTCCAGGTAAATCACCAGTGGGCATAGCGGAACCAAGAGCGACTGTGAGACAAAGTATAGAGGTTGCAATGGTGACAAACCTACTTGCAATCAGCAACTTGCATAGGAGATGAAGTGTCAAACTTACCATTTCTTTCCTTTCGACCATTCCTTGGGGTCTTCATAATGCCCTTCTGCGAAATCCACTACCATACGACCCTCCCCCTTCTCCAGATCATGCGATAAGACAGTCTGTCCGGCAGTTGTGCCTGCTTGATCATCGCTCAACGTAGCTGTGGAGGCTGGGTCATGTAGATGTGTGGCGATTCGACGCAGATCAGGTTGTTCGACATCCTCCTCTTCCAAGACGACTTCCTCGTCTTCAGTGAAAATGGGTGGAGAAGCTACTTGTGCCTCTGCTGGAATGATCATAGTATTGTTTGTGTAGTGATCGACGTAGTACTATCGAATAAAAGAGGAAAAGATTGACCATACATTCTATATATATGTATGTGTATTGTATATGCTAATTTTCCTATCAGCCGTATTTATCGTTTGATCAGCTCCAAGTGCCCTTATTGCGTGTTCTAAAGTGACAATCAAGGTACGAATCCGTGGTTCCCCACGCTCCGGCTTTCCCATTCTCGGAGGCGCATAGAGCCGCCGGACGTACTTACGGCCGAGTATGTCACATACAGCTTCAATTCTATTTGAAGTACCTTCAGGTCATTACATAATTAGTCCTTTTCCGCGTCGTAAATTAGTTATTAATAATTATCAAATCTCACTTTTGTAATTTAAGGTGATATATTTCAAACCCTTTCGGTGTCTATTGACTTATGTCAATTAATTTTGTTAACTACACATGCGTCCGGCTGTTTCTGTCATAAATTTGACGTCAATTGGTTCTGATGTCATATAGATAACAAAAAGAAGGCGGTCACTTCACACGCACCTGCAGCTGACTAATTAAAAATGCATCTCTGACTGATGTACCATTAATTACTTACTCTATTTATGTGTTTTCTCTTTATAACAATTAAACTGTAACTAATAAAAGGATTACTCTTCACTCCGTCCCACCCACTGACTTCGACTTTCATCTTCTGCAATCCTCTATACCTCTGCAGCATAAGGGATATTCTATCAACCAACTGCCTCCCTCCAACCTTCCCGAGCTCTTTCGTCCATCTCTTCATCTCATCCTCTGTCCCTTCTTCACGCAAGCTTCCACGCGAGACGACTAGTTGTTTGATTCTCCGCCCGAGGCTAGGAGCGGCGCTGCCCTCGTAACCCTTCTGCCCTGTCCTGCGTTGGTATTATTAAATCAGGTACGGACGATAAGATCAATTTCACATTTCACAAACAATGGCCAGATTAGAAAAAGGGGCAATAGTATAGCTGATGACTAGTGGCTGGTGACTGTGCAACACGGTGTCCCGAAGACACGTGAGCTGCCGGAGGATCCACCGCCGAAACACATTTCCGCATGGATGTATCCAACTCACATTGCTTTGGATATACATATTGCCTACGCGCGCGAGTTGATTGGCAGCTCTTAAATCTGACAGATACCTAGGTCCACTCCTCTCTTCCCACTCCTCCTCTCCAACTACTTACTTACTCTTCGACACCATCAAAGGGAACATCACATCAATGAGACTAGAATACACTGGCGCAATCGACGGCTCTGAAGCACTTCAACTTACCGACGAGACCAAAGCCAACTCATGCGACGCGGGCCTTTTAATCGCCCAAAAAATGAGTCTTTCATATTGGCTAGATGGCGTTGGTAACGTTGGTAACAGGCCTTTGCTTAACCGCGGAACGGTAGAAAGCCTGCCGATTCTTCCGAGGTCATAATTATCGGTTCAAGGATAAGTCATTCCTTGTCTGGACACCACGCTCATACGTTTCAGATCACGGGTATACTCTTGCTGCATCAAGTTGCTTGAGCATGATGGCACTCTTCCTCAATCGGTCACCATCGTCGACACGAGAATTCTGCTCGGGTGGGCAAAGTTGGAAAAGGCTGAGACCAGCACCCACCTTCGTCTGTAGAACAAATGTATTGCGTCCTAAGTGACACAAAGGTTATGGATAGTTCTATACATGTCCCTTTACTATTATTGTAGAAAGAGCATGTACTGTACAAAGCTTCACTGATCCTGTCACAGCAATTGCTGTCCCTGCTTCGGTTGGGTTGTCTACAATCATCATTTTCATTACATATCTTCTGATCTCAGAAACTATACAAACCGTTTCCCTCTCAACGCTCCAGTTTGCTTTGCCAGCTTGACTTTCCTCGATCCTCCCTTGTTACAACATCGTCTACTCACCCTCTTACTTTTCACTTCTTCCTTCATCATGTCCCGGCTTCGTCTTCGTATATGCCCAGCATATTATGCAGCTGGGTATAGAGAAGGCAAGTGCTTTGAGACGATTAGCTTCTGGATTTGGGAAGTCCCTAATTAAAGCATGTCAAATCTTATTACCTTGGAAGACACAGGACAACGGTTGAAAACCGGCTTACCTTCATCTTTATTTTCAAGAAGGGGTTATATAATGGTTAGTTATCTAATAGAAAGGGAGAGAAGTCTAAACACTCACAAAGTTCATAAATCTTGGCGTCACTACGAAGATCGTTAGTCGAAGCCAACAAAATTAAAACGCGACATACCGATACAACTTTTCCATCGGCATCTCAGTGTTGAATCCAGCGCCACCAAAGACTAGCAGAAGTTAGCTTATACATCAGAAGAGCATGTGACAAAGCCAATCGAGTTACCTTGTACGCCAAGGTTAGCATTCTCAACCGCGGTTTTTCCAGCAAAGGCTTTGGCCATCGACGCATAGAACGCTAGGTATATCAAGTTAGAAAACAGTACTGTGTGTACTTCGTGTACAGCTGCAAAAGGTAAAACTAGATTTACTGTTGCGTTGCCTGCAGTCCTTCGCCCAAGCAGCTTTCCAGACCAGTCCACGAGCCGCTTCAACTCCGATCGCCATGTCGGCCAACATGAAAGCTACACCCTGGTGGTTGATAATTGGCTGGCCCATGGTCTGTTTTCCAATTTCAGCATTGTCTCATCAAAAATCCAATCAAAATTCTCTCACATGTCTTTCTTGGGCGTACTTAGTAGCTTCTTCAAGGGCTCTTTGGGCTAGACCAACAGCAGCTGCCGATACCAGGGGACGCGTAATATCAAATGCTTTCATAGCGACTATCAGAGCAGTGTTAGTATATCTGTACATAGGCCGAAGGAGAGAACGGGAATTCTCACTTTTGAACCCTTCTCCTGGCGATCCCAATACGTTCTCTTCGGGGACGATAACATCTTCGAACGTGACCATTCTTGTATCAGAGGCTCGTTGTCCTAAAAGTAGGTTAGGTCAGGTTCCAATACTGTGGCTGACAACTGTCGGTTCCAAGGAAGGTGGAAAAGAAAGACATACCCATGTTTATCTCCTTCTTTCCTAAGATGATACCATCGGTGTCCGCGTCCACGATAAATCCAGTCATGCCCCTGCTCGGGGAAGCTTCGGGGTCCGTAATCGCGAGCACGAACTTCGAACAAATTGGTTAGAATGTGTGATGAGGGTAATAATGCCAACTCACAAACCAGTTAGCATGCCCAGCATTTGTTCTACATTACATACGCGGTCAGTAAGCCAGATCGATGCAAAATGAAGTTTGCAGACATACATCCTACAAATCCAGAATCAGAATTGCCCTTCAAAATCATTGGAATATGGAGCAGAGACGTACCACATCTTGCTCCCATTGAGTACCCATTTATCACCCTTCTTCTCGGCTCTAGTCTTGATGCCTGCCACATCAGATCCGGCTCCAGGTTCAGTCACACAATAAGCTGCCATCAAAGGTTCCTCCGTCATTCGTCCTAGGTACTTTCGCTTCTGTTCGTGAGATGCTGCTACGATCAAAGGCGCTTCGGCTAAGCCATTCGCTACGGATATGTCAGTCTGACGACCACTACTTGAAAGGGAATACTCACCTTCCATTGCAGTTTGGATACCAGAACACCCGAAAGCAAGAGATTCTGAGATAATCGCACATTCCAGTAATCCTAGCTCAGGCCCTCCATACTGATTGCTGGCGTAAGTGTAACGCACAAACTGCGAACCTGCCAGGCCGACTTACAGCTTCGGGGATATGTGTATTGAGCAGGCCCAAGGAGTGGGCCTCTTTGAGGATGGGCCACGGATACTCCTGTGGCAGATTTACCGTCAGTTTAATATTATGGAGATATTCATATAATTTCACCATGGTCCTGTCATACTCAGCTGCTTGGGGAACGATAACATCCCGGGTGAACTTAGTTGCCAGCTCTGCGTGACGTTTTTGAATTAGTCCATGCGAGATCAACGGTGGTTAAAGATTATTATCCCCACCTTGAATACCTCTTTGGTCATCGCTGAGAGAGAAGCTAACAGCTGGTTTGAGTTGGTCGTGATGAGCAGTCGGCGACGGAGACAGATGGAACTTACGACCTGAAACAACTGAATTGGCGGTGGCCATTCCCCGTGCGAGAATTTGTCGGCGAGTACAAGTAGCAGCCAGTTTCAATGCTTTGTGGTGATATTGATGGATCATATTGATAGAAATGTGAGTTACAGTATGCCTTGTTGTGAAGAAGTAGTCGAGAGTAAAAGTAGTGACTGAATTGTTGGATCATCCACCAAGAATCCCGTTGTCGTCGTAGACTGCAAATCGGTTATACGTGATAATGATAGCCGGTGAGTTTTAGGCGTCCCTTCATTTGCAACAACCTATAGGCGTGCACCAGGAGACGCGCTGGTGGAGGCGGTCCAGACCGAGCTGAATTGGAGGTGATTCATTATTATTATTATGTGTGGTGGCGCGGGTCGCGTCTTTCTTTCGTTCGCATCCCCTATCTCCCCTTTCTCCGGCCTTCATTTCTAACAACAACTACTCTTCTTGCTTCTTGAGCGTGTACTCCCAAACCCAGTATACATAATGGCCATACAAGAACCCATTACAAAGAAGAGAAAGCTCGATATCTCATCACAGAAGGAGCTTGAGCCGCAACCAAGTTTTACCGAAGTTTTAGAACAGCTTGTGGCCGAAGAGGATGCGGCAGGAGGTGAGTATTTTTCGGTGAACTTGGCATTTCGATTGCTAACTGATATCTCCAGATAGCATAGAGACGTCTGCGGCGTGGCCTCGACCGCCAGTCCCGCCATTTGATGCCAAGAAGGACACGATCTGTGAGTAATCCTCGGGCTATGACTGATCGACCTTACTAATTGCTGTAATTGCTGTAATAGCTTTTCAGCAGATCGAAATCGAAGAGTCAGCTGATCCCAAGCATGGACCAACGCTACGGCTATTTGGAGTCAACAAAAGCGGTAATTCAGTTTTGGCGCATGTATATGGGTTCAAGCCATATTTCTACGTTGCAGCCCCTAGCGGTTTCCTCAACAAAGACCTTCAACCTCTGGCCGATAAGATCAATGTAAGAGTTCCCATATCAGGTTATACTGCGATCTGGCCTAACGTACATCTCAGTCTTCTATATCTGCGCTGGGTCCTTGTGTGACTAACTGTGCTATCTTCAACCGGCGGTCTCTATGGGGTTATCGAGGAGACGACACCGTACCGTTCATTAAGATCACCGTATCTGATCCCAAGAACCTATCGAAAGTTAAAGATGAGTTTTTTACATTGTCCACTGTATATGTTGCTGATGATGATTCTCGGCGTCTCTACGTGCCTTTGAGCGTGGACAGATAGATTTCAATGGTCTTTTCCCTCCTGAAATTCTCACCTATGAGAGCAACATTGCATACACCATGCGTTTCATGATCGATACGAAAGTGAGTGCACTTTACCAATCAAAAATTGAGCTAATTCTTTGAAGATTGTGGGGATGAATTGGGTCAGCATTCCCGGTGGACGGTATGATCTGCTGGAAGGAGGAAGTAAAAAATCACAGTGCCAAATTGAAATCTCATGCAAGTACGTGCAAGATGAAGGATTTTCTCAGACCGCTGACCAGATGGACCTTCTTCAGCTATAAGGACTTGATTTCTCATCCTCCTGAAAATGAATGGCTGGATATTGCACCTCTTCGTGTTCTCAGTTTTGACATCGAATGTGCTGGCCGCAAAGGCATATTCCCAGAAGCAAATGTGGACCCCGTCATTCAAATCGCCGCGATGGTAACCCGTCACGGTAGGTTCCAAGTTCCCTGGTCATTTACGCAAGCGTTTTGGTTGATAGTGGTATCTTTAGGGGAATCAAAGCCTTTCATTCGAAACGTATTCACCCTCAACACGTGTGCTCATATCGTCGGATCTCAAGTGCTCGAATTCAAAGACGAAAGACAGCTTCTTCTTGAATGGCGCAAGTTTGTAGATACGGTTGATCCTGATATGATTATCGGATATAACATTTCTAATTTCGATCTGCCCTATCTTCTTGATCGTGCCAAAGCTTTGAAGATCCCGGACTTTGCCTTTTTGGGTCGACTGCGAAGTAAGTGACGCTCAAAACTGCATTTATTGTTGCTTCCCTAATATGTCTCCTTAGATGTCAGAACCGAAGTCAAGGAAACCCACTTTTCTTCAAAAGCTTACGGTCAGCGAGATTCCAAAGCTGTTAATATGGAAGGTCGACTTCAGCTTGATATTTTGCAAGTGATGCAACGGGACTACAAGCTTCGAAGCTATACTCTCAACGCCGTTTGTGCACAATTCCTAGGTGAACAGAAGGAAGATGTCCATCATTCCATCATTACGGAGCTCCAAAATGGTACTGCGGATTCTCGGAGGCGTCTGGCTGTTTACTGTTTAAAGGTGAGTAACAGCAAATTCAAGTACCTTCGGCACTAACATCATTGCAGGATGCCTATCTTCCACAACGTCTGATGGACAAGTTGATGTGTTTTGTCAACTACACCGAAATGGCACGTGTCACAGGCGTTCCTTTCAACTATCTCCTGTCCAGAGGTCAGCAAATCAAGGTTATCTCTCAGCTTTACCGAAATGCCGCGGATGCCGGCTATGTTATCCCTGCTCTCAAAAGCGAAGGCTCCGATGAGCAGTATGAAGGTGCTACTGTCATTGAACCCAGTAAAGGTTTCTACGACGTGCCCATTGCCACTCTGGATTTCGCGTCACTGTATCCCTCAATCATGATGGCCCATAATTTGTGTTATACAACATTATTGGATAAGGGTACTATTGAAAGGCTGAAGCTCGTCGAAGGAGAAGACTATGTGCATACACCCAACAATGGTGAGTGGAACTGTTCGCTGAAAATGAGGCGGACATACTGATTCCGTTATAGACTTTTTTGCAACATCCAAACGTCGAAAGGGACTTCTACCTCACATTCTCGAAAATCTTCTGGCTGCCCGAAAGCGAGCCAAGCAAGATCTCAAAGTTGAGAAAGATCCTTTCAAGCGAGCCGTGTTGGACGGTCGACAACTTGCTTTGAAGGTGAGCGCCAACTCGGTCTACGGTTTCACCGGTGCCACCGTCGGGAAACTTCCCTGCCTTGCAATTTCCTCAAGTGTTACTGCCTACGGTCGACAGATGATCGAGCTCACCAAGAAGGAAGTCGAGGCAGAGTACTCCATGAAAAACGGTTATGACCATGATGCCAAAATCGTCTATGGTGATACTGATTCTGTAATGGTGCGATTTGGGTGCCCAGATCTGCCAACAGCGATGAGACTAGGTGAGTGCGGATGTACAAGTCATGTCAAGATCATTGATTAATTGGCCAATGCAGGTGCCGAGGCTGCCGATCTCGTATCCGGCAAATTTATCAAACCCATCAAGCTCGAATTCGAAAAGGTCTACTTTCCTTACCTACTTATCAGCAAAAAGCGTTACGCCGGCCTCTATTGGACTCGGCCAGAGAAATACGACAAAATGGATACGAAGGGTATTGAGGTGAGCCGACGTGTCTAGTTCTTTCTAGTTATAATTGATAATGATGAGTCACTAGACTGTCCGACGAGACAACTGTCGTTTGGTGTCCACGGTCATCGAAACTTGTCTCTTCAAGATGCTTATTGATCGAGATGTTAAGGGTGCTGAGGAGTAAGCTCCTCGGAATCATGGAACAGCACAGACCACTGATATGTCATTCTCTAGCTATGTCAAGGACACTATCGCCGATCTTTTACAAAACAAGATTGACATGTCTCAGCTCGTGATCACCAAAGCCCTTGCCAAAGCTGACTATGCCGCCAAACAAGCACACGTTGAATTAGTAGAGAGGATGAGGAAGCGTGACGCTGGTTCGGCTCCTAGTTTGGGTGATCGAGTGGCCTATGTCATTGTCAAAGGCGTTAAAGGCGCTGCAGCGTACGAAAAGTCTGAAGATCCTCTGTATGTTTTGGAACACAATGTTCCCATTGACACCCGATATTATCTGGAAAACCAACTTTCAAAGCCATTGATGAGGATTTTCGAGCCTATCCTTGGTGAGAAAGCCAATAGCTTGCGTAAGTCAAAACAGTGAATATTACGCAATTAAGCTTATCCTCGAATCAGTTCACGGTGATCATACAAGAACAATCCAGATTGCCACACCTACCATTGGCGGGTTGATGAAGTTTGCGGTCAAAACGGTGACGTGTATGGGCTGTAGAACCCCTCTTCGAGGCAAGAACGGTGGGTCATGACCATGTATCAAAATCAATCGCTGATCGCTGATTGCGAGTAGAGAGTGCCGTTTGCGTTAACTGTCGACCAAAGCTTCCAGAATTGTACCAAAAGCAAGTTGCTCAAACCTCAGCATTGCAAATCGACTTTGCGCGATTATGGACACAATGCCAGAGATGTCAGGGCTCACTACATCAAGTGAGTAGCAGGCTGCAGATGGCCTGTCATTGCCGGTAATGCTGACACAGCACGCTAGGACGTTATTTGCACCTCTGCCGATTGTCCCATCTTCTATCGTAGAACAGCTAGACAGAAAGAGGTCGCCTCATCAGTAGCTCAGCTTGACCGTTTCGAAAAGGAAACTGGTTGGTAAAAAGTTCGTGTTTGAGCTTTTATGATTCCGCATTATGTAACTGTACATGTACGCCTAGCATATCGTAAAGTTCATCATCTTGGAATGCGACTCCTTCTCTAGATTGCTGGAGTCTGCGAAAAGTCTGTTCTTCCGAAACGAATCCAAGCATTATTACCTGAATCATTGACACCCACAATGAATCCTCTATCGCCATTACGGAGCGCTCCAACGTTGACATTAGGGGCCTGTGGCTTTGTTTTCGCCTGCTGCTTCCAACCCATACGCTCTAAGAGCGATTGTAAACGAGAAGGAATCTGAGTGGGGGTCTGTATATGGGGCTTTGACGCTTGGGCGCGAGGAGGGCGCTGGTATTGGGGACCGTATCGCTTGATTGGACCTTTGGGTTCATCGGGCAGCATAGCGTAAATTTCTTCAAGTTGATGAATAGTGGGCAGAGGCGTGATCCTCGCCCTGAAGCAAATATATGCGTTAGTGATAATCTCCATTGCATACAATCCATGCAGACATACTGGATGACAGCTGCAAAATAATCAGGTCTCTGGGTTCTGAGCCCTTCCTCGCTACCCTTATCCCAATTCCTCTTTGACCAAGGGGTCATGGGCTTCCAGATATGCCAGAATGGGATGTAAGGGTTGTGGACGAGAGGAGCGTAGATATCGTCAGAGGGAGGAGGGGCTGGGCGAGGCGAGAGTGGTTTGTCGTGACCGGCAGGAACAACGCGCAGATAGGAGAATAACGAGTCTGAAGATGGAA
>NC_006680.1:195000-322500 GCF_000091045.1 Cryptococcus deneoformans JEC21
GTTTCCTTTTTCCTTTGGGATCTACAGGAGGCGGAGGCAAGGCCCACTTTCCAAGCTTGGCAGCGGGAGGTGGCATGGGTGTGTTCTTTTTGGTTTGGGGTTTGGAGGCACCTTCGGTTTCGGCAGTAGGCTCAGGCTCGGGAGCTGGTCGAGCTTCAGGCTCGGTAACAACAGGCTCTTCGCTAATAGTCTCTTGTTCGACAGGCTCGGGTGTCTGTTCCTTTTCTTCCTCAACCTTTTGCTCACTGGTCACAGCTCCTGAATTTCCCATGACTAATCGCTTAGCCACTTCAGCCTCCAATTCTTCTTTCAACATTTGCTTTCTTCTCTTCTTTCCCTTCTTGGGTACATACACCCTCCCTTCCCTCGCGGCCTTCTCCATAGCGTCCTTTTCCTTTTGCCTCTCATGCAACGTCTGGCGACACACGTCGTGATGAGGGTGACCAGGAGGAAAATTTTTGATAAATTTGTCCTGCGCTGGCCAGTGGCACTTTTCATCCTCGTGAATAATCCAAATACCACCCTTACCAGGAGGGAATTTTTCAGTTCGCGGAATGGTCTCAAACATCTTGTGGATAGATAGGTTATGTCGGACCGAGTTGCGCCACGCGTTATCGCCAGATTTGAAGTAGGGATAAGCTGTCTCTACATATCGGTAAATGTGCTCGAGCGAAAGGCCACCAGCCTTGCATGATAAAATGGCTTGACCGATGATGCAAGCAAAAGATGGACCAGGCCGTTCGTGTGATCTTGGCCCTGGAGGTACACCTTCGACGCCGGGGTCTTCGGCAACCTTTGCAGGCTTGACGGGCGCCCGTGCACTGGACGCCTTTGGAGGACGCGTCGGGAGAGGGAGAGGCGGCGGGGGAAGCTTTTCTTCTTGACGCGTCTTGACCGTGCGCGAAGGCAATGGTTTACGCGTACGACCTTCTTGCTCATCATCGCTACTGTCAAATTCGCGTCGTTGATGCTTCATAGTGACTGAAAAGCTGGAGGATGTAGACGCAGCAGTGGAAATGGCGGATGACGGAGGGTGTTCAGAGTATGCAATCTTGTTCGCCTGAGGGGTGACCATCAACTCGTCGTGGCGTGGAGAGAAACGTTGTGGCTGCGGAGGCGCGGGACCCAGAGCACGAGCGGGGGAGATACCCTGGCCGTTGGCATACTAGAGCAAGTTATTAGTGTGTGTCTGTTTTAAAACCAAAATTTTGCTTACATTAGGTTCAAACGCAGAAAGCTCCCAAGATGGATCCTGAGGAGGGATTGGCTGGTAAATTGGCGATTCTTCCAGATGCCCAGGAACGTGATCAAAAACGTCTCCGGCCACATACGGACTATCAGGGCGCGTCGTGCCCCGAAGAGATGCGTGTCGCGTCATCCCTGGTCGCTGCATAGAAGTTTGGGTACTGGGTCGCGTGGATACGATCATAGATTGGCTAGTCTGGAGCTTGGGTCGTTGTGGGCGGCCGGTTTGAACGATGAACTGTTGAGGTTGAGAGCCCAACGAGTTACTTTGCCGAAAATGATGTTGTTGGTCCATTGTCATCTGGTCAACAGGTGACAGCGGATGGGTGAATTGGCCCATAGTCGTGCTGGGCGACTGGACCATGGCGTGATACCTCTCAGGTACCTGCAGATACGGTGTGGTCTCCTCTTCTGGCACAAAGGGCGTGAACTCAAACTCCTCGTACGCGCCATTGGGCGAGCGATGCAACGGCTGGCCGTGCATCGGCATCGCAATCCTTCCTTGAGCCACCTGATGTCCACCGTACGGCGTGATCATATGCTCCCGCATCTCTCCACCATACGCGCCCGATTGGTACTGTTGGAATGACGCGTGCGCGTAAGGGTCGGCATAATAGACTTGAGTTTGATAAGATGCGGACGTGGGAGTTGTCATGAAGCTATTTTCATGGGTGCTAAAGAGTATGGTGAGCTAAAAGGTGAGTGGAGGATGGAAAGACGCGTCGAAGACTTACATGTCATTCTGAATGACATTATGGGAGGACATGCTGCCAGAATGTTGAGAGTCCGAGCTCGTAGGACGCGACATTTGGCGAAAATTTTGCTCGAGGTTGTAAATAGGCGGTGTTACTCTTCCCGTCCAGCGGGGCTGTAAACTGGAGCAAATGGTATCTAAAGAGGAAAAGACTGATCAGCTTTCTAGTAGAGACGCGTCGAATGGTGGAGCGGCAAAAAAAATGACGGGCAGAAAACATACTGGGCAGAAGAGTCGTGCTCCAGTATAGCAGACGCGTTTTGTATGTCTATATGGATGTCCCGGTCCGTGTGATAGACGCGGTGCCGTCAAAGAGGAAGGGAGGGAGGAAAGGTTGAAAGCCCGATAAAGCGGACGGGATGAAAGAGCTGCTCAAGACGCGTAGTGATTGGCCTTGCCGTAGTAACTGTCGTTGTAGGCGGACGGTGCGGCGCGGTGGCGATGGCTGTGCTGTAATTGTGGGTGGCAAAAGTGAGTAAGGATAGTATGGTCGAGGACCGGCACAGGAAGAAATAAGCTGGTAGGAAGGGAGGGAGGAGGAAGGAAGAAAATGAACGCGAGTGAGAAATGCCGGTGCTCTGGGAAGGACGGACGCGCCTGTCCTCGACGCCGACCCCTCCTCCCTCTTTTTCTGACACCCCGTCAAAATTACCCAAACGGGAATTTATTTTACTAAACACGTCACTTGTCCCTGAATTGGACTGTCGGCGCGGACCGGCGGCGTCGTCTTCTCCGTCCGCACAATCCGCCCCTCCTCCTAAATGCATCAAGGAGAGAGTCGCACGCGAATGCTAATCCTTGCGGGGCGCTATATTCCTCTGTACCTACTGCGTTTATAGTTATACCTCGGGTACAGACTGTACGACCATAGCCAAATCGAATGTGAACGATTATCCAACTTCAAGTTGGGCTGTGGATCCAATTTATGATTACGCGGATGAGGATTACGACGAAGGGTTTACACAGTGACTAGAAAGACAGAAATGAAAAATGCAGTCTCCATATCACGACATGTACGCTTACACCCTTCTGCTCTCGGCATAGTCCAGGACTCTCTCGATATACTTTTCCACTCCCTGTTTCCCTTGCACAGCTCCTCTTAAAAACGAATCCTCTGGCAGCGTGAAAAGCACATACAGGTGCGAAGCCACGAGCGCATCCAGACTTGTCGGCCTCTTTGCTCCCAGCGCCCATCCATCACCTCGCAACAAACCATCCACAACATCTACGGCCTCCTGTCCCTTTCTCAGGACGTCGTCTATATCGATATCGCGCCTGTCGCCCGTGAGACTTGCGGGAAGAGGGGTGGTGAGGCCTGCATAGAGAGGAGGCGGGACTGGGAAATGGAGGTGGAAAGGGATTCGGGAAGAGGACGGAGGGGGGAGGGAGGCGAGGTATGCGGGGAGGAGGTGGGTGAGGATGAGTTGGGAAAGGGCGAGGGCTTTGTCGTAGCTTTCTTGTGATGCAAGCCCTTGCCACCTGGCCGGATGTTAGTTGCAACGCATACACAAAAACAAGAGCGTCGACCCACTCTCTGTGCCTCCCGTCGAGGGGATAAGTACCTTCCAGCCAGCCCCTTATTTCGTCTGTGGACAGCAACCTCTCCTGGCTCGGGATATGCAGTGCCGGCAACGTGCCGTTCGGGGCAGACGACTCATTGGGCCATTCTTTAAAGACGACAGGCGGCTGGGAAGCAGTATGGCGGAGGAGGAAGAGGAGCTGGGTGCGGAGGGAGGAGGGGTTGGCGGAGAGCCACGGGCGGCGGTGGGGGTGGGGGTGCGCGGACGACGGGTGGATCCAGAGGACGGCGGACTGCGGGGGGAGCCCGCGCGCGTGGGCTTTCCACTCGAGCTGGTCGTCCTGCGGGTGGACAACGAGGGGGAACGTGCTGTAGAAGGACCGGAACCACGTGGGGGCGGCCCACGTGGATACGCCGGGGGAGAGGGTGGTCATCGCAGGGTTGGTACAGATGTTCATCAGAGAGTTTCTAAAGTCGCTGAAGGGGTGGAGGCTGTACGTAATCCTGCTAATGGCGGCTGTACGTAATCATGGGTGGAGGCTGTACGTAATCCGCTGTGGACGCTGTGACGTCGCCGAGTTATGTATCGCTGCTGGACGGTGTACATCCCCACGCACCACTATGGCCCCCGCATACTGTAAGTCCCCCGCGCACGGTGCCCGCTCACAGCCAGCCCCGCAGGAGACGCAGTACTACGACCAGCTGTTTGCGTTTGTAGACAAGGACAACGTGAGTGCGCACAAGCCATGCCCCCCCTGACATCCCCAGACCGGCATCCTCCCCGGCCAGGACGCATACCCCTTCCTCACATCCTCCAACCTCTCCACCACCGCGCTCGGAGAGATATGGGCCATCGCCGACCCCGACAACAACGGATTCCTCACTCGAGATGGATGGTACAAGGCCGCCCGCTTGATTGGCTGGCTTCAGAAGGGCGGCGCCACGAGTGTCGAGGAATCCTTGCTTGCGAAGCGTGAGTCGACCTCGGCCGGATGCCTAGCTGACAATGCAGCCGGGCCGCTCGCCGCATTTGACCAGGGCCCCAAACCGCCCGTCGCCGCCCAGCCCACGGCCCAGCCGCTCTCGGCGCACACCACCGGATCCGCCCTGCCCCAACTCACACCGACCGACCGAGCAAAATTCACCAGGCTCTTTGCCGGTGCCGGACCTGCCAACGGCTTGATCACCGGCGACAAGGCGCGGGACATTTTCATCAAGAGTGGACTGAGCTATGAAAAGCTCGGACAGATCTGGCAAGTAGCTGTCGCAGCAGATATCAAACCGATAAGCCCTAACTTGCTGTCGTAGGAACTTGGCCGATACGCAAGGACGAGGCTCTCTGGATCTGACCGACTTTATCATCGGCATGCACCTCATCCAGAGCTGCATGGCAAACCCCGCGCTCGTTCTGCCCGCCGTTCTTCCTCCTGGCGTATACGAGACTGCTTCCGGCGGCCGGCCACCCCCGCCTCCAGCGCCAGTCAGCCCCGTGGTGAGGAACAATACCGGCCCTGCTAGCCCGCTGAGGCAGCAGTACGCTGGTGGCGCCGTTGCGCCTTTGCAACAGCAAGGTACAGGTGGCAGTATCGGTGGCACGAGCGCGCCTGTCCCCCCTGCGAGGTCATTCACCGCCAGCTCGGCGTACGCCCCACCATCTAGGCAAATGTCTATCACGAGCACCCAATGGGACGTTACTCCCCAAGCCAAGGCCACGAGCGACGGGTTCTTTTCACAGTTGGATCCGCAGAATAAAGGTGTGATTGATGGTGATGTGGCTGTACCGTTCATGCTCCAGAGTCAGTTGGATGAAGCCACCTTGGCGAATATCTGGTAAGCGCCTCTTGATAACCTTTCTATCCCCGCCCACGCTCATCCCTTTGTAGGGACCTCGCGGACATCCGCAAAGAAGGTAAACTCACCCGCGACGAATTTGCCGTCGCCATGCACCTGATCAACGTCAAACTCTCCGGCCAGGAGATCCCCGCATCTCTTCCCGTCAGCCTTGTCCCGCCGTCTCTCAGGGAGGAATATGGGCCAGGGAAACAAGAGGTGCTGCAAAGTAGTGCGACAAAGGATCTTTTCGACCTCTTTGCAGATGAACCACCGGCGTCTAAAGCCGCAAGCCCTGCGCCTCAAGCTCCCGCTCAGGCTCAAGCGCCTGCCCGCACTCCTGCTCCTGCCCCTGCTTCCGCTCCGGCGCAACCCCCAGCTCTCCCCGCTCGTAGCCTCTCACAACAGCCCCCGCCACCCACTCCCCAAACACCATTCCTCCCGCAACCCCCACCTCCGCCCTCGCGTCGCCAAGCGTCTCACGCCACGTCGGCACTCTCTCCCGCTCCTACCGGCCAACAACCATCTTCCTTCCAAGGATCCGCTTTTGCGTCCCCCTTCTCTGCCAGCCCTGCCCCTGCTGCCGCTCCCGCTCCCGCTTCTCGGGGCGGCGACTTGCTAAGCGACGATGCCGAAACCAGCTCGACACCCGTCCCCGACCACTCTGCCGAACTGGGCAACAAGCAAAACCAACTCGCTCAAACCACACGTTCCATCACCGATCTGTCCAGCCAACGAACCGAGCTCGAGGGAAGCGACAAGTCTTCCAAGCAGCAGTTGGAAGAGCTCGAGGGCAAGTTGGCCGCCGCGAGGGAGAAGCATCAGACCGAACTGAGGGCGGTCGCTGACCTCAGGACCAGGGTTGGAGAACAACAGGCCAAGGTGAAAAAGTTGAATTCAGACTTGATCACCGCCTCCTCCGACCTTTCTGCCCTCCAGTCCGAAAAAACCGAACTCGAACAATCGCTCTTGCACGACAAGGAGGAAGTCCGTTCTCTCCAAAGGCGGATGAAGGAAGTCGATGATGAAAAGCAAGGGCTGGTGCTCGTCCTCGAAAAGTTGAGAAAGGAAGCGAGGCAGCAAAAGGGGATGGTGAGTATTGCGAAGAAGCAGGTTAGTACAGCCGAAGGTGCGAGGGACGAGGTTCAGGCGGAAATGAAGGGGGTAGAGAAGGAGATTGAAGAGGACAAGGCGTTTTTGGTACAGCATGAAAAAAACCAGGCCCAGCAACAGCAGCAGCAAACTAAAGCGCTCTCTCCACAATCGACAGGAATTTTTGCAGCTGGTATCGCCCTCCCTCCTACCCCACAGGCACTCAGCCCCGCAGCTACCGGTATGTCAAACAGGTCAAACAACCCCTTTGACCGCTTCTTGGCCAGTGGAAGATCCACCTCTCAGGCGCAGGTACCCTCCTCTACCGCCGCCACCGCGGGCTCGCCGTCCAACGCATCAACGCCCACCGGCCAAACTCCTCCGCAAGCAGTATCCGCCCCCGCCTCGGCCGCCGAAGAATCGACCGACAGGTCTCTCTCACCCGGCTCTCCTTTCGGCGGTATCGCAGAGACAACGGGTTCCGCATTCGGGAGTGTCGGTGCAGCAGCCACAGCTGCTGCCGGGGCTGTGGCCGCAGGTGCGGCGGGGCTGTACGAGACTGCGAAACACGCCGTGACGGATGAACCCGAACACGATCCTCACCTCGACACCTCTTCTCCGTCTGCCGCGCCTACCTCTGTAGAAGTGGCTGATGGTGCGGCTTCTAGGGCTGTGGAGGAGGGTAACCTCAATACGGAGCGAGATGTCGCTGAGCAAGAGGTTGGTCCTATTACCGCAGGTGAGGGTGAGGGACAGCAAGAGCAAGAGCAAGAGCAAGATCCGTTCGGAGCGCCTTCAGGCGGGTTCGGATTCGCAGGGGAAGATGAAAAGACCCCTATCGCTCAGCAAGAAGAGCTTGATCCCTTTGGTGCCCCTCAAGTCCCTGGCACCACTATCGCCAGTACCGCCGGCGCTGAAAACAATAACGGAATCCCTACCGATCCATTCGGCGCGCCCGCTATTCCCCAGACCGACGGCTTCTCCGAACAACAGGGACAAGCTGCCGGGTCTCAGGACGGGGGGTTCAACGACTTTGAAGAAGGATTTGGTGATTCCTTTGGGGCAACCGGAACGACCACGACTGCCACCGCCGCGCCTGCTGAGAAGGCTGTAGCCGGTGCCGAGCAAGAAGCGAACAAGGCCCCTACCGACTTTGATAGTGCCTTTGCCGAGTTTGATTCTCCTGCTGAAACTCCCCCTCAGTTCGAGCAGCATCCTCAGGAATCTACACTCTCTCCCAACCAAGGTATTCCCAGCGGCATCCCCAAGTCTGAACTCCCTGTTAGCCTCTCTGAACGACCAGACGCCGAGCGGACTTTCTCTACCCAAGCGACTATCGCGCCGGAGAGTGAGCCGATAACACCCATGGCCGATATCCCTGGTGAATACCGCTCCCGTGAGGAAGGATCGTCCGGTGTGCCTTCCTCCAGAGGATCGACACCCGGTCTCGCAGGGGTTGGTGCCGCAGCAGCAGTGGCCGGTGGCGGAGTGGGTGTAGGTGTCGGAAGTGCTTTGGCTCATGAATTCAAGCCAGAGCCCGAGCCCGAGCCAGAGCAGCAGGGAGGATACGAGCACTCACGGCAGCAAGTGCAAGGAGTGAATGTCGGAGAGTCGAGCGATGAAGACGAAGGGCCCGAAGATCTAGAGAGGCCTCGAAAGGGGTACGGAACAAAGGGCGCGGAGTCGTCTGTGTCATCACCTATTGAACAAGAGCCCTCGCCTACTTCAGCAGGTGCAGCTGCGGCCCTCGCCCCACCCATTGCGGGCTTTATGACTGTTACCGAAGACCCTCAGCCCAAGGTCCGACGAAGTGCACCCCCACCTCCTTCCAAGACCGCTTCTGCCTCTTCTGCCGTTGTCGCCAACCCCGCTGCTCCTGCGCCTTCCGCGCCTGCTACAGAGTCCGAGACCGTCTCTCCAGTCGTGGCTACTGCGGGCGGTGTCAACCCTGGAGAAGAGTTTGATCCCTTCGGTGCGCCCATGGTAGCCAACGTCAATGCCGCTCCAGGCAACATTGCCACCACTCAAGGTGCTTCGTATATTGATGCCCCTTCTACTGCTGCCTCTCAGGCTCATCCCAAGACTGCTTCGTTTGATGAAGACGACTTTGACTTTTCCGACCTCCCCCCCGCTCAGGTCGAGTCTGGTATCCCCGTGGCGGCTGTTCAGCAATCCACGGCCATTGCTGGAGGAGCGCCCCCGTCTGCTGGTTTCGATGATGAGTTTGCCACTTTTGACGATGAGTTTGAAAAGCCTGAAGAGTTATCTGCAGGCAACGGATCGGAGAATTCTAGTGGCAACAAGAGCTATGAGATGGTGAGCCCTCAGCCGAAGCCTAGTGGATTGTATGATGAGTGGGGATTCGGTTCGTCGGCAAAGAGGGCAGGTAACCCGCAGGAGCAGCAATATCAGAATCAACAGGAAGCTTCGGGTTTTGGTGATGCCTTTGGTACCCAAGCTTCTCAGGGAACTCAACAAGGAGGGTTGTCATTTGATGATGCTTTCGGTAATGACTTTGAGCCTTCTTCGTGAGTTGTAAGGTTTTCTGGGGTGATTCACAAGTTCTGACGTCCTCAATAGCTCTGCCCAGACTCAAGAATACGCCCCTCCCCCCGGTTCTCCCCCTCAACAGCAAGCCCTTCGACCTCCCATGCCCGAGAGACGACCAAGTGGTGCCCAGGCGGATGATATCGAGGATGTAAAAAAGGTGTGCTTCATTTTTTTTTCTATGTATGGGGTGATGGCTTACTTGCTGCTTAGCTCTGCGCGATGGGTTTCCCCCGCGAACTGGTAGTTGAAGCTCTCGCAGCGAACGCATATGATTTCCAAAAGACTTTGAACGTGTTGTTGGCGTAAGAAAATCAGCGATACTCTGAAGATGGTTTTAGTATACGTTATTTGATTGATAAGGTAATGAAGAAATGCAAAAGTTGTTTTGGCACATTTGACGGATAAAGTATGGCCAAGCTAAAGAGCAGATGGAAAGAGGCAAATATCGACGGAATAGTAAACATCAAATACAATGGTTTTTTGGCCTGTCCGTTTTCCTTTTGCTGTTTGCTGGCAGAGACCAATGCCTTTGATCAAGCGCAGTCTCTCCATCTTCTGAGTCGACGCCCAGTAAGACTAGAGAGGGACTCTATACAGAAGACAAATTTGGTTTCGTTCCACCATTATTATTGACATTTCGTCATCATACCCTTAGCTCTATGAACCGTATCGAACTAGCAAGCAGTCTGTAAAGATCCAGCCCAATGTACGTGCGGATTTCTATTATGCGATGTGATTATGATTGTAACAGGGAGATGCACTCCCCTGAGCTCGCTCAGCCAGGCCTAGTCGGAGACAGGCCGATGTCCGTCGAGCTGCTTGTGTCGAGCCTACGAAGCAAATCAAATGGTGGCGAAAATGCTAGTAATGACGTGCAGAATTATTATACTCGCCTTCGTCATCACTTTTTCTGTCCTTGTTACTCTCGTCCATATAGAAGTGAAGTCCAATCGGCGCATCCTTTATTTGATATACCTTTATAACTAGCCTTTCAAACAATGACCTCTGCAGAAGAAGATCAGTTCGAAAACCTCCCAAAGTTTGATGCTAGCAAGTTCCAGCCCCCAGCATGGGCAAAGCCGGCAAATTTCCAATGGGGTGACAGAAATGGGGAATCGTCCAAGGCTACTGCCTCTTCAGCCGACAAAGAGGGAAATCAGAACATATTGGATCTGGGGGATGATGAGAGTTACGATGATAACGATGATAGCGGAGATGAAGTTTTTGAAGACGCTCACTCGACGGTTGATCCGGAAGAAGCCATGTTTACCATTTCCGAGCTCAAGGTATGTTTCCATTCCTCGTCTGACCTCTTCCGCTGTGCCATATATTCTATATCAAGCCTTTCATGTTAGTACCTAGATGCTGACCTTCTGACCAGGAACTCTTATCCAGAGCGACCAAACACAAAATTACGGGCAACTCTCATTATACCTCCAAACCTCCCCAATACGAGCAAGCCATCGCATCGTACAAACTAGCCATCGATCACCTGCCAACTTTCCCATCTGACCCTACAGACCCCGAACACCAGGAACAAGATAGTAAAAACGATTTTAAGGGTAAAATGAAAGTAGAAGAACCCGTGCCTAGCGGTCTTCAAGAAGTCACAGAGGAAGAAGCTGTGGCTATCCAGAAAGAAGAAAATACTAAGAAGGGCAAGTCGCCGGAAGAGTTGGAGAGGGAAGAAGTAGAAGATGAAATTAAAGAGTGTACAAAGGCTTGTTGGGGGAATCTTGCTGCGTGCTACATTGCCATCGTGCGTCTCTTCATCTCTACCTCATCCTTCTCACGCATCTTGCTGACTGTGATTATCAAACTTGCAGAAAGACGACGGAAATGCAGTTAAAGCATGTACAGAAGCGCTCAAGATTGACCCCCATTATACCAAGGGTCTTCACCGTCGTGCAACGGCCAATGAACGTCTGGGAACCCTTACGGCCCTTACTTCCGCTCAGCAGGGTGTGTTATATAGTTCTTTTTCAGACCATTTGTTGAAACGCCAGGACTGACAAATCTCCCGATTAATGGGAGTTTACTGACAGATTACACCCTGCTCAAGACCTTGCTTCCCGCCTCCTCTCCATTACTCCCCTCCATCCGTCGCTCACTGATCGTCCTCCCTCCCAAGATCAAGTCGGAAGAGAAGAAGCAGTACGACGAGATGATGGGTAAACTGAAAGACCTTGGCAATTCGTTATTGGGGAACTTTGGGTTGTCGACTGATAATTTCAAGTTTGAGCAGCAGCCGGGAGGCGGTTATAGTATGAATTTTAATCGATAGACATAACTGTTAGAGTATAGGTCTTGCGTAGTAGATGCTATTTTCATTCACGTGACAACATGTACGATTTCTCAATCCTACCTTGGCAATGGTGGAACGGGGTCCTCGCTTTGCCTCTTTGCATAAACGATCAACATGAGATGCGTAAGCACGAAACACCCTTGCGTCAGGGATTTTTGAGACAGACATCAACTGTCAACATTCGAAATATCGAAAAGCACTCACAGAGATAAAAATAATAAACGCATGTCAATCTTTCTGTGTCTGTGAGACAAATAATCATGCATCTACTGAAAAGAACAAGCCCTAAAAAAACCAAAAACAAAAAAAGATCTTCTCCGACCGGGATTCGAACCCGGGTCGTCCGCGCCACGTTGGAAGTTGAGTTCCTGAAAAGCGGATATACTAACCCCTGTACTATCGAAGATGCTTGATGAAAGACTGCAATTCCAATAATTACACATTGAACCTATGATGATTTGGCAAATGAAAGTGCTAAAAAGGAGAAGGTTCACTGAGAGAAATGTCCTTGGGTCCAGAGGCAGGCAAGGCCCAGATTTTTGACATCAACACCCCCAGATTAGTTGCATCATGGAAAAGCCATCTCCATTACTGGTGTCACTTCCAGCTATTAAAATATAATATTGGGGGGTGGTAGGAGGGTTTGATGTCATCCACTCAGGGGTTGCCTGCCCCTCTTGCCTTGGGTACGAGGTCAAAAGGGTGTATCAAGGGGGGCTGTATTTATGGGGGGCACAATAGGGCTTTCAAGTGATGGGACAGTGGAATTATGACTTGCCTATGTACATCAATACTAGCTACTGGACATCGGTAATAGAACTATGACTTTTCTCGCCTCAGAACAGCAGTCATTCATGATCAACCATTTGGGAAAACATGTATATCGCCAATTGGTCGCCGCACTAGCTATACTGAACACTGATAACATGTGGAGCAGCTGGATGAGGAAGGAACTTGGAAGGAACAAAACCGCCGAAATCTCATTGCACCTCGGTCTGGACAGGTCATTCATTCAGTGACGGATCATCTTGATCGTAATGTCACATTGGCACGCCTTCTGAGCTCAAAGTATCTCCAAGAAGACATTACCGTTTGTGGCAAGGCAGTGTCTCTGATTCTTGCATATCCACACAAACCTTTCGTGATCCGTCTCATAATTACCAACGAGGTCTCCTCATTCCCTATTATATCGTCCTAAAATCTATACCCAAGATACGGCCACTCCGAGCCTTCTGAGCGCAAGGTCCACCAGCAGACGAGAATAAATCATGTGGAATTGCGCAAGCACCTTCCTTCCCAGTCCTGCATTGTCCGATACGGATGGTGTGCTTGGTAAAATAAAACCATTCGACTTCTCGTAGCCCTCACTAACGAGGTATGTCGTAAAGTTGAGACGAATATGCTGCGGAAGGGGAGAAGGAACGATAGAGAGGACGTGATACCCTCCTAGGGATTTCTCGGAGAGGGAAAGGGAGCCCCATCGGTAGATGAGCGAGCCGCAAGAAAGGGTCTGGGAGGCTGTGGTAGGCGGAGACGAGAGATTGGCTTCTAAGATGAACTAATGAAGTGGGAGTAAGACTGAGGCCGCGGACTGAACATAGAATATGGGAGGGGCACATACACAACCTCCTACTTCGGTGGCACCTTTATCAAATCTTCCCCTCTCAACAGACTGTATTTTTCCACTTTCTTCAAAAGGCTGCACTACCCCTATTTTTCCCAAACCATTGACAATTGCTCCCTCCAGCCTTAAAGCCCATGTGCTCCAGAAAGCGCGCGCGAACGTATATACCATCTTTCCGTCTTCTCCCTCCTCTCCCTTGTTGGAAAGGTGCAGACTGGGGATATCCACAACCCATGCATCACCAGCATTACATTCTGCCCAAGCTTGAGAGGTGTATGGTGGTTCTGGTGGCACAGGAAATTGGGGGGCTGGCATGGAAGGGTATAGCCGAACGAGGCGGAAGTGTTGCTGGTACGTTACAGCAGCCGCGAGTGTGGTGCTCACCAAGACTGTTCGGAGTGTGCTTGGCATACGAGGAAGAATTGATAGTATATGCCCATGATAGGGTGTATGTAATGGTGGCCTTTTATATGTTATAGGCGAGGCGCAGCTTCAATCGCAGGATGATCGAAGGCAATACGTACACGCAGTAGAAGCAACAAAGACCGAGCAGTCTCGGCTGAGAGACATGTACCAGTACGAAGCCCGGCATGATGGACAATGGCCGATGGTCCCGCAGCAGGCGAGAACGGAAGGCGGAGCGGATGAAGACTTCGATGAGCCATTTCGGTCAGTCCCAGCAAGTAGAAACGCGAGACCGGCAGCCTAATAAACACGATTGCTTGCTGAAACCGCAATAAGTAGGAACAATCTCCAAGTCATCTCGGCTTTTGCTGTCCTCGTCGCCTTTTCCCATACAGCTAGCTGTTCCCAACGAATATCATACATATCATCAGGCATACAAATTGCGAGCTCGATCGGAACCAAGATTTCTACAGAAGATCATACCGATCTTTGATGTCCTCATCAAGTTCCCTGACCACAATGCCCTTGTTCAAAAATCGGCTTGTATCCTGACGAGTATGTAGAGGGCTATGTAAAACGCGGTCACGGATTGCCTTAGGGTCTTTCGACACAAAAAACTCCATTTTTGAAACCACCACACCTTCAGTCGGAAGATCCGCTCCTTCTAGCTCATTCCATACAGCATATAGATCATCCATATAGTTGAGGACGCATTGTTCTGTCGCGGCCCTCTGATACTCGTCCGATTCTTCCATTGAGCAACCAGGCTTGACCATAAGAGGCCAGTGGGGAATGATCAAACGTGAAGTTTGCGACCCCATCCAGCTGATAGGTAGCAACTGTGCATTCACATTTTGACGAATAACCAAAAAATCGGATCTAGGGTGATAGCTGCTGACCATTGTCATCGTTCGAGGGGAGAAATAATCCGCAATTGCTTGGATATCTTCGGAGCACTCTCCGGAAGTAGGGTCTCCAACGTCGACATAGAGGACAACTTCTCGAAACTTTCTCCCAACATGGCTCATGAGCAGCCTACTGTCATCGCTTGTCGTGGCAGGAAAGCCTTGACACCAACGAGTGAAGAAAAACGTTTTAATAGCTTCCCATGAGATGTCAATCCTTTCGACATTGCAAAAGATTTTCCTGTTGCGTAATGTTGCAAATAATAAGGGTATATGGAACTGGGTGAGGATACTGAAGCCTTCAAAGTTTTTAATGCGCAAGATGTGCGTGTTCTCGAACGCCATGACACCTCGCTCAAAGGCAGTTCGATCTCCGCACAGAAGTGAGCAGAATAATTTATTGCTGACAGAGACTTCCCGATAGATAGTGCGTATTGTCTTTTGATAGTATCGTCGTGTGAGAGTGATTGTGGAAAGGGGTGCGATGAGTAGTAGTTCGTCAAAGATGTAGTCTTGGACAGGGAGGAGCTTTGAAAAGGACGAGGGTTGGTCAAAGCTCCATGGTAATTGCAGAATGGACATTTGAGCGGGTGTAGGGGACATAGGTGGGGCTATGGAAACTTGCATAGCAAGTATCGATATTCAAACGGAACCATATAATTCTGTTATCAACATGTTAGCTCCAAAGCAATGCCCATTCATTACGCTTACTGTCTTTCGGTCACGCCTCAGTTTGAGGATAGGACCGTCTCCAGTTTTACTCTAGGGTTCACTGAATCCCCTAAAATGCGTCAAATCTTAAGAAATGCTTGCGAAGGCGCCAATGATTTATGCTTCGTTCTTTGTCGTTCATATCTCACAGTTCGTTGCCTGCAGCCTCGGCCAATGCTGGTTGCCGAAGGCGACAAGGAATAAGTTACGTAAAGCACGACGCGTCGGAAGTTACGCGTTTTCGTTGGCATGGCATGTAGTGATGTTCGTCGTCGTTATCAACAATCTGTACACTCCAACACAGCGAGTGTTTCAAGTAGATTCTATCTATCAACTTGAACATGTCGAGCGCACCCTTGGCTGATGATTGGGAGCCGACATACACTCATTTCTCCCACAAAACTGAATTTCTGGACTCTTTGCGGAAGTTCGTGACGTTAGACATCGGCAAAGAGTCCACTGAAAAGGAGGATGAAGATGAGGACGCGCTTGTAACTTGCTTGGGCGCTGTCGTAAGTCAATTGGTGGTTAACCTGCATCATCTGACACCTGTGGTAGCTGGACTATTATTTGCCAATGCCCGGCTTACTCGACCCGTCGCTAGACGAGATTGTTCGGCCGATCATGCAACTTCTGGAGAAGAGCTTGCACACAATTGTGGAAGAAGACAGTTGTACTTCTAATCCAGTTAACCCAAAAAGGCTTGAAAGACTAGGCCGAGTGCTCAACTGGGTGGTCAAGGTTCGCGGATGGAAGGCAGTTGGTAAGTATCTCAATGACTGTAGACTGCAGTTGCTCACAATGACGTGCAGTCCCCCATTTTCCATCAACGATACCTAATCTCCCTATCCTCATCAAGCTTTTATCCCCTCCCACCTCACCTTCTGCTTCAACAAGCCCTGCAACTCCCCATCACCATCTACTATCTCCCACGACAGCTTGGGAGCTTCGTGCCGTACTCTTGCTTTGGCTAGCCTTGCTTCTGACTGTTCCGTTCAACCTTTCGGCCCTTTCAGATTCGGACGATTTCGTCTCAAGCGCACCTTATGGTATCGATCTCCCGTCTGCGGAGCTGCTGTTCCCTGTCGCCGCCTCCGAACTTGCTCAAAAGGTTACATTCTTGGCAGTGCCTCTTCTGCATCGACCGGGAAGAGAAGGAGCATATGCTGCTCTTGTACTCGCTAGGCTTTTGTCTCGAGAGGATTCTGTACAAAACCTCCGAGGGTTCTTCGCTTGGGCAACATCTGAGATCGAGGAAGGGGATCGCGAATCAGAGAGCCACCTCATTGCGTCACTCTTCACCTTGCTTGCCCTTTTCTCGTCCCTCCTCAAACCTAATCACCTCCCACTAGTGGAAGGCTTCTTGGAAGAGAAATTACTGCCGCATCTCAGAGGGTCAAGAACCGCAGCCGAGTCCGGTCTGATTAGGAAGTTGGCAATTAAGGCCAAAGGCAGATTATGGGTTTCAAAACTTGGCAAAAAGTACTATGATGACGATGATGTCGACTTGCCAGAGGGTTTAGAGGAAACAATGGATGATTTAATGGGTGGTCTTTCTGACAAAGTGAGTGGATCTCTCCATCATCCTCTTTACCACGATCTGACCGAACCTACGTAGGACACGATCGTACGTTATTCGTCAGCCAAATATCTCTCTCGTATCTCCGCCTTGCTTCCTCCAGCTTTTTCATCTCAAATTGTCCTTGCTACCATCGCCCTCTTTGCCGGCACTGAAGAAGAACCCGTCCAATTCACTTCATTTGGAACCGTCATCGATCCTGGAGGATCTTCGGCTTCAGGTGGGACAATGGGCTTCGGCGGCTCAGAGGTGCAGAGAGGAGAAGCGAGATGGCACGGAGTGTGTTTGGCTCTGGCTGAGATGGGTCGACGAGGTCTAATCTGGGGCGAAGCCGTAGGAGGCGCGGTAGAATGGGTCGTCAAGGCTCTTACCTTCGACCTTCGTCGGGCCTCCCATTCAATTGGCGCGAACGTCCGTGACGCTGCGTCTTACCTCCTGTGGTCTCTTTCCCGAGCTTGTCCGCCTTCAGCTTTGGAACCTTATGCAAATACCATCGCAACCAATCTTGTTTGCGTGGCGTGTTTCGACCGTGAGGTTGGAGTACGTCGAGCTGCGAGCGCAGCTTTCCAGGAAGGTGTAGGGAGGACGGGAGTGTATCCGGAAGGGATCGATGTTTTGGCCAAGACAGATTTTCATAGCGTAAGCGTGCGCCGAACAGCATTCTTAACAGCTTCTCAAGCAGTTGGGGTGTGAGTATACCCCTTAAAACCTACACAATACCAAATCTGACCAGAAGTGCAGACACAGTGTTTATAGAACGGCGATGATTGATCATCTACATAATATCACACTTCGACATTGGGATTGTTCTATTCGACGTTTGGGAGCCCAAGCGCTACGAAAGCTGCTTGAGGTAGACCGTAAGGAAATGTTGGAGTATGCCTTGCAGCGAGAATTAAAGGAACTGGTCTCTCTAGATTCTGTCAATGTTCACGGTGCTCTTGTAGCGCTAAAGGAAGTAGCAGAGATGTTTGAGGACAGTGACCCCAGAAACCAGATTGTACGTCTCTGCGTGTCGAGTTCAGCGTCAATTGACAACTCCTGCAGATCTTCGATGCCCTTGCTACCATTCGTGCCGCGACTTTAGTTTCTCAACAAGCAGCCGATGTATTGTCGGCCCTTTGTGATCTTTTGTCCACTATCCTCAACCCCTCTATAACTTCTTCTGCCACAACACAGTCGGTCCTAGCAAGGTACTTTGAGCTGACGTCGAAGCGAAGAGAGGTGGAAGTCCATGAAAGTATGGCGCGTGTATACAGGAGGTTGAGTGAGCTAAGAGATTGTGAGAAGGACATTAACAAGTATGTATGGTCAATTTTAGCCTCGAAAGGAAGCTAACACACACACCCATAGATTAATCAGTGATTTGAGGTCGTTCAGAGTTACGCAACGTCAGTCGGCTACATTAGCGCTTGGACATATCCAGTACCCCACTGCTCCCTCTTCTATGGCGGAAAAGACTGTCGTGGCGCTTTTGGGATTGTTAAAAGATCCCATAAAGACTGAAGTTGAAAGTAGGCGATGGGCAGTAAGGTCCTTGGGAGATATCGCTGTCCAACGAATGGATGGATCTCTTGTCGGTGAGAACGCTAGGTTTACATGCGTGAATGCCAACATAATGACAAAACATAGTTGAATCGACAACTCTCAATACGGTCGTTCGAGCATTCATTAAAGGTCTTGAAGACTACTCGACTGATCAAAGAGGCGACGTTGGCTCGTGGGTTCGTATTGCATCTCTCGACTCCATCGGCCGTGTACTAGCTTCCCTTCCGCCACATTCTTCCTTGTCTTCAATGCTCGAGCCTGGAATTTGCGACGAAGCTATCGGTGGATTAGTAAAGCAAGGTGTAGAGAAGCTCGAATCCGTTCGTTCGGCCTCAGCATTGGCTTTGGCAAGGATGAGAGAGTGTGGGTGGCAGTGGGATACGCAAGATGCAATGAGCGTGTCTAAAAAGCAATTGGCTGAGGAAGGATTCAGATATGTAGACCAGAAGGAATGGTTTCAATCTGCAATGCCGCTCTTGGAGAGTCGATTCAGGAAAGAGCTTGTAGCCGGACTGATATTTACGATAGGCAGCCAGGTGGTCACTTTGGTAAGTATCGCACTTTTTATGCCTCTCAATTGCTGACCGTCACTTATTTAGTCAAACTCTGCCCTACACCCTCTTATCGAATACCTGATGGTTCACACTTCAACCATCGTTTTCGTCCTGCAGATAATTTCAAGCCTTATGGCCGATAACCTCAACTCAAACCGCATATTCATACCCACGCTACAAACACTGCATAAGCTGTTGTCTGCCAACATATGGGAGGACATTGAGGATGCTGAAGATTGCAAGGGGGCGGCTGACGTGTAAGTAGTAGTCTTTCCACATGAACTGCTCGGCTAACCTTTTACAGGCTGATGAAGTCTCTGGGCGCTGCAACAAGGGGCTTGGGAAATATGAAGTCTATTGAGAGAATATCAGCCGCCATGAGGGTGTACGTGTTCCTGTTTCAACTCGGTTGTAACCTAGCTGACAGTGTCGTCATCTTTCAGTGTTATCGCTTGCCTGACTGCTCCCTCGGAAGTGCGTTCAAAAGCCACCTCCCTAGTCTCGCTATTCCTTGCCCATCGCTTCCCTCGAGTAAGTCCATCATTTCGATGTCGTAGATTCTAACCTAATTCTGGTGGGATTATAGATACGTGCAATGGCTTCTGAAGAGATATACCTGGCGCTATCCGAAGTGGATGATGATATGGGTGAGGAGTTGGAGCAAGTGTTGCTTGAGACGGACTGGGTGGGCTCTGGAGTTGAAGTGCAGGCCGAAATGGTTGTTCAACTATTACATGGGCGAAAAGAGGAGCCATAGGAAAATGTTATAATAAAATACAATATTCACCATCCTATCACAGAGTTATTTGGTAGTGGATGAGCTGCTTACTTCAACCTTCCCCGTCAAGTGTGACTGGGAAGCGTACATGGTTAGTATGATTCTTCAAATGGACGGGACAGGCCGATCGATAAAGCTGAGGATCCTCTGCCTTAACATGGAACAAATTATCACGCTTCTCTTCCAACGCCTTTGGAGGATCCACAACTATACCTGTTTTCTAACTTTCCGTCATATAAAGCAATGGCGATCGTATGTCGAGAGGCTTCTGTTGAGTCTACTTTCGTTTTCTGCCAGCCTCTTTGTTTGGTTCGTTCGCTGTTGGTTGCCAAGAGCGGGAATGTCGTAATCATCATAGATCAGTTAGGCATGCCAAAGTGAGATCTGGTGAGGGAGGTTGTTTATATTGCTTATAAAGTTGCCGTCGAACATTGAAAGAGAAGGGATGGATTGTTCTAGAAAAGTGCAGTAATGCATGTTCAAAGTAGCGTATATATACATAATAAGCACGGAGATGTTGAGAGAGGATATCCTCAAGAGAGGGATATTTTGTGTAAGTAACTGGTATAAAAGTCTACATTCTACTCTCTCATCGCCATATATTCAGTTTAATCTTTCATTCTCAAGTCCAGTCTATCCAGATTGTTCCCACTTGTCGTGATCTCACGTCGAGGCAATTATTCTCTTCTTCCGACCTAGACGTACCCGCCCCAATACACAAGCTCAAACGACGGTCTGTTCAGAATGCTTCCAGACCCTTGCCGGGAGCAAGTCTCCCCCAAGGTACCGCTGGAGCCACTTGGATCCCTGTCATATCTCATATCCGACGAAGTGCTGGGAGAAGACCCTACGGACGTACTCTACCTACGAGTCTCCAGGGAATTTTACAAGTTTATAGTCCCTCAAGTCTACCGCCATCTCCATCTACATACCGGTAATGTTTTCAGTGTCCTCTACCCTCTCGATGATTCGCTAGTAAAACGACGTTTAGATGGTGAGCGTAAAGCCAAAGCACTCAAGAACGTCAAGGTTGTTACTCTTGAAGAGTTCTTCAGCGCCGCGCGTATTGCTTGGTGGAGCGAACAGTGGAGTTTCCAAGTCAATCCTCATTGGCGAGATGCGGTCCCTCGTTCTCCTGTACGAGCTTTCCCAGCAATCGAGCACGTCCATCTTGGCGAGAATTTCATTAACCCCGACATTACACCGAAATGGGACGCCATCATCGATCATACTTTTACTCGCCAACTTCCGTCCCCGTCATTCTGTAATGACGTCCCAATTGACAAGAGCGACCACCCAGATTTCTACTTTGATCACTCAATATATCTTGATCAGTACAAATCCCTTATCCGGTTACTTGCCTCCAGACAAAACATTCGTCTTCGACGCTTCACTTTTCACGTCCGTCTGACCAAGGATCTTAATGGGTATCAGCCTTATCTGTTCAACTTGGATAATGACAAAGTTGTACCAATCTGGTACATCTTTGAAGTCGAGGAAGAGGAGAAATACTCTACTATTGATTTGATGGACAGAATTTTCAAGCGCTTTCTCCAATACCCCAAAATCCACCAATTAAACAACCGGATCAAGCTCATTCTTCCCGACCGACCAGACCTTGAGAGCTCATTAACCCAGCTTGGTCAACGACAAGGCGACCATAATCGAGCAATTTTCCAAACATTCCGAAACCATGTACTCCCACTCACAGCCGACCGCGTGTGCCCTTGTAAGTCACCCGTCATTCCCCGCAATCCCAAGAAAGCACCTCCAAAGCACATACATAGGTGTATGTTCGACAATGAAGATAAAGGTGACTCGCACGGATACGGTAACGAGTTTGGCGCAGGAGTCTATTTTACGGATGACAGTCAGCCAGTGGTCAGTTATGCGTCGTCATGGGGAGGCGGGAGGACGGGCGCAACTTTTGGAGGGTTTGGAGGTGGGTATGGATTTATGGGAATGCGTGGCGGTTTTGGTGGAGGGTTTAATTAAAGTTCTGGTGGGGAAAGTGGGAGATTCTGGTCGAAAGATGATGTCAGAAAGGGGTACAGTGATGAATTTCAAGGGGCGCGCATGGTTGTAGCATCTGTAAAGTGAGTTGAACAAGAATGACTTTTTCCCCATTCATTAGGCTAACTTCTTCCCAGATAATTGTAATATATCTGTTGTATGTGATGTAATAGGACGACGTTGCCATCATCACCGGAAACTTTATCAAGCAATGTGCGATAAAGTCAGGCCCCAGGATAAGAAATGGATAACTCATGATCACGTTCAAAGCTAGCTTCGTGTCTAACCAGATCGACGCATAAAGGAAGTGCCCACCCAAGAAAAGTGGATCAGGGGTAGTCAACATTCAGTAATGAGACCCACATTGGTTTAGTCTTCGTCCTCCTTTCATCCTTTCTTCTCTATTAAGCGAAAGATGTACTTTTGCATCAAGTCAGTTCGGAGCTCAACTTCAGAGAAAGAAAGAAGGCCCACGCGAGCACTATAAAATTATCCCCAGAAATGAGCTCTCAAACTCCCCACTATATCCATTCTCTCTCAACAGTCAACAGTCAACAGATAAAAATGAACCAGAAGAAAGAGGACCTTTCAGTGCACCAACAAGAAGATGGCGATAACCAAACAAGGATTGGCGCCCTGTCTGACGCGGGTTCCCGAGTCCAATCTGAAGTTGGTTTGAACTGTTCTTCACCTACTAATTGTAATTGTGAAGGGAATTAACATAATGAGGTTATAGAAAAGAAGCCAGACTCAACAGGGCACTGATACAACAGCTCCAATCACTTCTCATGACACCAATCATGATGATGGTAACCAACAACGGATGTCAGAACTAGATTATCGTATGCTTATAGCCTTTTATTTTTAATACGGACATTGGCCCTTTTGTACAAAGAGATTCTGCTATTACTGAGAGAGTACATGTAGATAGATACATTACGTATACTGTACATTACCCTGTAAGCCAGAGACTTTAAGGGTGCAGCTTGTGTGTGGGTTGAAGCAAGAAGTCTCTCTGAAATGTCAAGGATGTTCTCTTCATATTCAAGCATAGCATCCTCAATAATACAAATTCTACAATACGAAAAGATTAATTAAATTTAACCTCTTGACTCTTTCTTCTAGTCCATAGAAAGCGCGTAAGGCTGAGAAAGAATAGAAGTCTGAAATTAAATTAGAGAGTCGGGGTCATGGAATAGGGAGAATAAATTCGGGAAGGGAGGGGCACATAGAACAGGAACAAAGGCTGATAGTGGCTGATACGCATTGGGATATCATTATGGATCACTTGAAAAAGGCGGGTGACCAATTTGATGCGATTCTCCCACAGGATGAGAATGAGGGTTTAGGTCAAATGGAAGAGATTTTAGCAGTTACACCCGTAGTTCTGTGTGCTCTCGGAGTCAATCCTGATTGGGTCAGGGTAGTCGGCATACCTGACCACATATATTGATTAACTTTGGAATAACTCATGCCACATAAGACGAAGATTCAACTCACAATTCAGTCTCAGCTTCTTGCGCCAAAGCATTCTTCGCAATAGTCTGGAAAGCCTGCTCGACGTTGATAGCCTCCTTGGCAGAAGTTTCAAAGTAAGGAATGTTGCCCTTGGCCTGACACCATGTCATTGCTCGTTTTTGGGACACCTATCATAAGAACAATAACAATATTAGCACAGAAAGTGCTGTTTAATAACGTTAATGAACGTACCATCCTCTTAGACTCCTCCATATCAATCTTGTTGCCCAATACCACAAAAGGGAAGTTCTCGGGGTCATGGGGCGAGGCCTGCACCAAAAACTCATCTCTCCAGCCATCAAGCGCTTCGAAAGACTTGTTGGAGTTGACATCGTATACGAGGACACAGCAGTCGGCTCCACGGTAGAAAGCGACACCTAGGGATTGGAAACGTTCTTGGCCGGCAGTGTCCCAGAGCTGTGATTACAGTGATATTAGCAGCTCGTTCGATAGCTCGCTACGTTACCGCGAGCCTATCTTTGGTGTGTCTATGAGATAGAGCGGATATAGCCGTGGCAAGGGCCTTATCAACTTTTCGCTATGCCTCTTGCCCACTCAGCTGCTCGATCCTGGCGCTGCTCCCCAGCGCTGCTTCCACCCATATCACAGACACCAAACGAATCGAGAAGAAACTTACCTGCATAGTGACGACCCTATCATCAACCACCAACTCCCTAGTCAAAAAGTCTGCGCCAATGGTAGCCTTGTACTGTGTAGAAAATCGCTTGTTGACGTATTGGTTCATGAGCGAAGTCTTACCGACCCTAAATTGGAAATCCAAAAAGTGGTAGAGTCAGCATGTGTTGAGGCATGAAGGTATACACAGGATGGGTAGGCTATGACGCCTTGTCCCCTGAAGTGCGTGTAAACGTACCCGGAGTCACCAAGGATGATAACCTGCTCAAGTCAGCATTATCCTTGCATTGAAGAAGGTCACAATTACCTTGAGAAGATGCTTCTTTCTGGTAGCCATAATGAATGGATGTTGTGAATGTTGACAAATGGATAGAAAGTAGATGTAGATAGTTGTTAAAGAAAGGATTGGGCGAGTGGGGTGTGGTGGCAATCCCATACAGAATGTCCGGGCACTAACGGAGGCATTTCAATTTATACAGACGACGGAATCAAATACATGTGTATGAGACTGTCTGGGTACACGGACATGGATCGGGACACTGCGGACGTGAGAGCGTCATCCACTATGTATTTGTTCAGTGCCGAAACGATATACACGGCATTTCTTCCTCTCCCTCAACTGCAAACCTCACATAAGTTTTTTCCCCACCACCACCAATAAGGGAGCACCGAGCGACCATGTCTCAGCCAGAATGGCAGTCCGTCATTCGCGAGCGCCTTATTGCTAATCAGCGACAACAAGAGCCTTACACTGACATTGTCGATCAATGTACGTTTTCCCTCTGTTCTTTCCTAGCTCCTTGCATGGGTGACGGGGGGAAACTGATATACGAAATGGATTCCAGATCGTAAACTTGCAAAGACAACGCGAGAACTCAAAGTTCGGAATAAAGCTCTCTTGAAGAGCGGTGGTGGTGGTGGAGGTGGTGGGGGTGGACCGGACGGGTATGTCAATCGAAGCAAGATATCAGGGAGGGTTGAGTTAACTCTTTTTTTTTTGCTTCAGGACTGCACCACTTTTAACCCATCTTGATGCCCAATTAACATCTCTTCGGAACGAACTATCTACCCTCTACCGTAGTCAAGCGGTGTCCCAGAACAAACAACTCCAATTAACAGACGCTATCCGCGAACGCGATGCCACCGCCGCTAATCTTCGGGACGAACTCAACTCCCTCCGTGCCGACCGGGCCGCTTTGGAAAAACGCGTAATTGAATGGGACTTGCGCTGGAAAAACCGGGAGAAAGATATGGAGACTCTGTCGGATGAGATCATGTCCCTCAACCTCGAGATCTCGGCTTTGACAGAGAGAAATGAGGGGCTGTTGAAGGATAATGCGAATTTGTTGCAGAGATGGTTGGATAAGATGAACGAAAGAGCGGAAGAGATGAATCAAGCGTTTGAGAAGGAGGCGGGGGTGGCAAAGGGGTTCAAGGAAGAGGAGGAAATATTTGAAGAAGCCTTTGAAGAGGTCGAGCCACCAGAGGAATCAGAGAATGACGAAAGAAAGAAGGATAAGGAAAAGGCGAAAGCTCCGGCTGCGATTACTACCACTGCTTCACAAAGCACAAAATCCAAACCTTCTATTACGAAGCCCGCCATCGCCCACACCAAACCCCCCGCCCCAGCCGCCGATCCTACCAGATCTCGTACCTCCCGCACGTCCCTGCCTTCTTCAACCAGCTCTCGCTTAGTGACCAAACCCCGCACTTCTTCCAGTACCAAATTGTCTTCTACATCTGAAAAGCCAGAAAAGGAAAAAGATGAAAAGAAGACGGTCCCGTTACGATCCGCTACCCCGCGCTCGAGTCGCCCAAGTTTATCCCCTTCGCCATCTCCTATCCCCACGCCACCGACGGGCACTGTCAACTCTACCTCAGCCTCCGCTGCTGCCTCTGTTTCAAATACTGGACGAAAATCGTCAAGTCCCAATCCAGCAGCACAGCCTCGCACACGGACAGGCTCGCAGCCTGGCGCCAGTACCCCTAATGTTCCTACCGCTCCTAGCGCCCCAACCACCAGACGCTCGCCGAGTGCATCTTCCCTCCGCGGCGGTTCCATTACCGGTACGCCAGGGGTAAGATCAACGTCTTCTTCGGTGAGAGATAAGATACGTGCGATGGAAGGAAGTGGGACGTTATCGCGTGCCGGACCGACGACAGGTGCGGGTAAGGCCATGGGTAAGGGTACGGGGACGAGAACGCGTAAAATTTCGTCCCCTGCACCGACTGCAACGCCTAAAGAGTCAGACACTCCTGCTAGCCAGGGAAGGGGAGGCAGTGAGAGGATGGATGAGAGTCAGAATTCGGGCACAGCAGACAAAGGAAAAGAGCTGGGGGATTTTCGCTAGAGCGGGAAGATGAAGGAGGGCAGGCGGTTGAAGAGGGGGATGAGGGAGAGCGGATGTCAATGTCTGTGTCTTCCCGCGCTAGTGTTTATGTTGATGCGTCCGAACAAGCTTTGAAATTATCAACGATGGTGGATGAACAGGTTATTGATAATGGGGAAGAAGAAGAGGAAGGATGGGAAGTGTTGCATGGATCAGGATTGATGGGGAAGAGTGTGGCGAGTGAGGAGTGGGAAGAAGCTAGGCATTTTGTAGGATGAAGAATGGTTAGACGCGAGACGGCAGTCTCTACTCGATTATCATGATCTATGGACATGATTCGATAAATAGCATTTGTTAAAATGGGTTCGTTGTATATATCTGCATGTAATAACATCGTTGGACATTTGAATGTCGACTCAAAGGAGAGCGGAAGAGTTTACCGACTCGGATCAGGACAAACCAATATAGGCGATCTTGTACTAGGCAGAACCAATGAAAGAAGAGGATTGACGCATTTGCCGCAATCGTACGACTTTGCAGATGAAGAGCGAGTGGACAGCAAAAGCTTTCCCTTGGCCCTCAGATGTCCCCATACACTGCGGCATGGCATACATTGGTGGAGAGTTGGCAAGTGTGTGATTGTACACGATGAGATCTTTTGGAAATGTTCGGAATGTTTCTGGGTATATCGTAATAATGGATATGTTCGTTCGCCGACGGCGAGTGAATGTTCTCCCACGGGCTGTCCATCGCGAATCCACCGCCGCCCGCCGAGCGACCAGTGACGCACGCGCCACGTTGTTTGTGTTTTTTTTCTGTTTATTTATTTGTAACTTTTTTAAGAGGTGCTTTTTCCCCGCCATCCCACCGTTCCGATCCGACTGCTGCTTCTCTTTCCATTTCTACGCCGGGTCCGTGCGTATTTCTTCTTCTCCCATCACTCTCGCCCAGCCAGTCACTCGTTCACCGCAACACGCCACGCCCCTTCTCATTCGCCACTCAGCCCGCCGTATCCCCCATAGACGGCCAGATACACACTCGCTACTCGAACCAGTCACCCGTCAACGACGCCATGGCCAAACCTACCCATGCCAGAGGGCACATTTACTCTCTCGCCGAGGTCGCGAAGCGTAAGTCTCTTTCGTCTTCTGCCATTCACTGTCGTCTGATGCCTGCCTAGACAACACTCGCGTCTCAACGCTCTGCACTTACAACGGCAAAGTCTACGACCTTACCTCTTTCCTCGATGACCACCCCGGAGGAGACGACATCATCCTCTCCTATGCCGGCCAAGATATAGGTAAGGTTATGAGCGACGAGGATATTCACCAGCACTCTAGGGCGGCTTATGAGATGCTCGAAGAATTTGAGGTGGGAGAGTTGGGTGGCGGAGAAAAGATTGTTTCGGAGGGTAAGCTGACCAACTTTTGGTACTTGATGATGCTGACTTTAAACAAGACTGGGTTTGCGATGAAAACTTTCAACCCTCTGACACGGATCTTCTTTCCGACTACAACCTTAACAAATTCATTGACTTGACAAAACCTCTTCTCATCCAAGTTTGGCACGCCCCTTGGACCAAAGAGTACTACCTCTCCCAAGTCCACGAGCCGAGACATCTCAAAGAGAGCGCCAGGTTGTTTGGAAGTGATCTGCTGGAGCCGTTCACCAGAACACAATGGTGGGTCGTGCCGATGATTTGGTGGCCTATCGCTGGTCTTATCGGATGGTTGTCTATGTTGCAATTCACCGACTCGTAAGTGTCTTCGCACTACAGCTACCGCCCAACATTGACATCTGCAGATCGATCACCGCCAAGTCCATCCTCACCTATCCTCTCCCCTCATCCATCCCCGTCCCTTCCTTCGCCGCTCTCGGCTATTTCTCCCTCTGCTTCGCATTCGGCGTCTTCATCTGGACCATTCTCGAATACAGCATGCACCGATTCCTCTTCCACCTTGACTACTACCTCCCCGACACAAGATGGGCTATCACCCTTCATTTCATGCTCCATGGTGTTCACCATTACCTTCCGATGGACAAACTGCGGCTCGTCATGCCCCCCTTGCTGTTCTTTGTCCTTCAAACGCCTTTTACAAAGCTTGCGCACATTGTCTTCCCCAAGGCCATTGCCAATGGTATCATCTCGGGCGCGTTTGCCATGTATGTCGTTTACGACTTGGGTAAGTCAATTTCTTTTATATCTGGGGAGTCTCATCTAACGATTGTCTTGTCCAGGCCATTATGCGCTACATCACACCCGTCTCCCAGCTTACCTTCGTGAAATGAAGCGATATCATCTCGCTCATCATTACAAGAACTTTGAGCTCGGTTTTGGCGTTACCAGCAAGATGTGGGACTATGTCTTTGGGACCGTTTTGCCTACCACGACCAAGTGAGGGCAAAGGAAATTCACTTTGGAAGGGGAGTAGAGTTCTGGAGAGGATAGATTTATGTTTAGTATTGCAAGCTGTTTAAAAAAATCTAATAGGAGAGAGAGGACACAGTTCGCATCTTTTTAGCCTGCTCAAAATGTCTTTCATTGCATTTTTCGCATTTTTAGTCACTTCATTTAATCTTTTACTTAGAACGCCCAAATTGATCTTGCATGTATGTATTCCTTTCTCACCAAAAAAAAGACATGACTTTGAAACTGGGAATAAAAAGGGATGAGAAAATTGGCAAATGCATAGAAAGAGATGCTACACCTGGCAAAGCGAAAGAGGATGCAAGTATGTATCATGAAAACATGCAAGGAATTATGCGCATGCAAAATGAACCATTGTGGACTCCACACGGCACCTGTTTAATGCTTCACCTTTGTACCCACCATCATCCCCACCTCATTCTTCTCCATATGGGAATGTCCATGTCCATGTGCTTCGGCATGACCATTCATCCCGTCCCGCCTGGCATCCGTCTCACCACGAACGGCATCAAGCGTACTCCCTCCACGTGTCAAGTCGTGTTTCTTCTCTTGCTCAATATACACTACCTTACCCATCGCCTCTATCCATCTCTCCACCTTCAGTGATCTATACTCTCCCATAGATGATGTAGAGGAAGATGAGGAAGATAGATATCGAGCATGGGCGATGACTGGAAGTTTGCGCAGTGTTCGGCCGGAAAGCTCGAGCGCCTGCGGGGATCGCATGGGGAGCGTGATTCAGCACCATCACATCAACCCCAAGTTATTACGAAGGATGATGGAACAGGACTTACGTGACATTTGACAGCTAGATCGGCTAGTGAAGCCGCCACCCCTCTCTCCCTTACTTCTCTTGCCTCCTTCTCTTTTTCTGCTACCGACACTTCACCGGCAAACTTTCGCTCTCGGAGCGCCTCTTCAGCCGCTTTCCAATCCAATATCCGACATCGCTTGATGAGTTTTCTGGTGATACATTCTTTTAAACATCCAGACAGGATAGAATAGATGGCTCGTGGGGGTGGGAGAGGAACTGATTCGAGGAGATCGACTCGGGATATGAATGCTTCGTCTGTTGATTTAGGGCGCATTTAGCATTCATATACTGAAAGTTTACAGGTGCAGGCTGAAAGGACGAACCGATAGCATCGACGAGGTTGGACGTGGTCATCACCAGCACATTCTTGCGAGTCCTCAGCTTATCCAGTTGAGTCAAAAGAGCATTCACGACCTGATTAGCCAAACGTCAGTATGCAAATTATTCGATTCTGCTGTCCAACCCACTCTCAGAGAATCAGATGGTTCGTTGCCCTTCATGGCGCCTGCTCTTGCCGCTGTTAAAGACTCCACCTCATCTGAGACATCCATTATTAGCACACAGTGTGGGAACTGACAGTAAGACAAAGAAAAGGAAATGTCTCACCAATCATGACCACTACAAAACCAGATTCATCCTCCACCATTTCTGTAACAGTCTGGAATAACTTTTGCACCAACTTGCCTGACTCAGAAAACCACTTGGAGAATAGGGAATGTGAATTGATTTCGATGATTTTGCCATGTCGATACCTAATTATCATCGTCAGCCTCTGCCGACCTCTACTGTGTTCCTGAACATCCATAAAGACATACTTTTGAGACAGCCGTATGGACATTTTCTGAGCCAACGCTCTACACAAACTGGTCTTCCCCGTTCCAGGAGGACCATGCAACAAAATGACCCTGTTCCACGCTATGACGTTAAAGTCGATATCGCTCTCAGAGAACAGAATAGTAGAGTAAATGTAGTTGAGAAGACGAGCTTTGATGTCATCAGAGTAGACCAGCCTGCCAGACATCATTAAGCATATGATAGCTGAAACAATAGAGATGATGGACTTACGTGTCCCAAATGCCGTCGAGCTCAGCAGAAGGTAATGAACGAACAGAGGCCGCAGAGACCTTCTCTTCGCTATCATCGTCTGCAGGTATCCTTGTCAGCTCATACTTGAAAGTCAATGAATAACAAGTCATACCATCCAAATCTGCTGAGAAATCTTCAACTTCATTATTCAAAGAAGTCTTGTAAACATGCACTTGAATGTCTACTTCTGAAACTTGCACCGATGCAACCCCTGCGACTGTGCCAACGGGTCAGAACGAGATAGCAAAGACCCAGAAACAAAATCACCTACCTCCTTCTTCTACCCATATACGCTCGACATGGTCCCTCAGGATCTTAATCTCATTCCATCCGGACAACTCACATCCCAATTCTATCCTTGCCAGGTCTTCTTGAATAAATTGGGTGACGATTTGCATGATTGGCTGCTCTCGCAAATGAGAAAAGGGTTTCTGTCGAACTTCAACTGCCGTCGCAAATTAGCATAAAGGTATCTCAAGATGGACCATGAAGACATCTCAAGCCACACGACCTACCATGAATGACTTCCTTTTCCTCATCTTCATCACTGTCCTCCTCTTGATCGGTATCCACGAGCATACTCTCTTCTCCCATGATGTCTTCTTCCATTGAATCTTCATCCCTGTATATGTGAGACTCAGCCTCATGGTTGCCGTTGACCTTTTCGAATGTTTTTTCTGAGGAAAGCGTTTTTGAAAGCCCGGTAGAGGGGGAAACGAAATTGCGAGCTTTAGAGGATGATGAACGCGGAGGTGGAGCACCGACTTCGATGATATTAGACATCCTCAAATGGGACTTCCTTGGAAGAGAACGTTGAGTTTATGAAATTATATAAGTAAAGGAAAAGGAAAAGGATGAAAGACGTGTGTGTCCCAACGAAGGTAGAAAGTAAAGTGAATTCTTCGTCTTTGTTTTGATTTTCGGCTCAGAATTTGACGCGACGCGTTCCGTTCTGGTATTTCGACTTTGTGCCGGTATTATATATATCATCTTATGAAAGCCAATATGCGGGTTTTCATACTTCCACCACTCTTTCATCACCATCTTCCAACATGCCTGCTGCAAAGCTTATAAAAAATGGTGGTGGTGGGCCCTCACGCAGCAGTCAAGCCGCAAACCAAATTATGATCTAAGCCGAAAAGTACAAAAACAGAAAGGAATCTACGCTGTCGGGGAATCGAACCCCGTGCTAGAGCAATTATCCGACACTAAAGGGCGGCCATTAAACTCATAAATGGGAAGCTCTAATGTTACCAATACACCAACAGCGTGTCCAACTTTAAAAAGACGTTGGTACCCCTTATAAGGATCTATTCTGCAGTCGACAATTGCAAAATGTACTTTTTTGTTCAATCCTGGTTCTTTTTTTTTTGCTTATTCTCGACAAATTGCTGATGATGCCAAGCTCGAGCGTGTCCTCACACGAACATCGCCAAAAAGCAAAGCTGATTTATAGATAAAGTGTTTACCGTAGAATTCAGTTAAAGTGATCCACTACGCATCTCTAGCCATCTCTAGCCATTCCGGTAGAACTTAATAGATAGGTCAGCAATAGCAGATTGATATGTTCCGAAAAATTGCAACTTCATCAGCTGGACGACAGCAACGCCTCGGCTTCTCTAAAGAATATCTACAAGCTGTACTGAAGTGAAGCCCGCCCTTTACTGTACAAGGTCTGCCTCCACCTCTCAGATGAGTACGGGGGAAGGCAAGGGAAAAAGGAAAATAAGGATGGGAAAGGCACTCATAGAAACGGGGAGGAACATGCAATAACTGGATTATCAAAGCTCAAGACGCTCGGTGGAGCGGAAGTGCTCATCAGCAATCTGGACAAACATCGAAATCGGCCGTCAGCAATGCCTTGTTCATCTTCCATTGTCCATTCCACCACTGCTGATTGATCCTCTTGAGAAAAATGCAATCACAAGAGCGGCTTTTCTTAGTGAAGATGTCCAACACCCGGAGAACTAAGCAAGGTTTTCCCCAATCGTAAATTGCTCTGAGACGTCACTAAGACAAATTATTGTGTTACGATCACGCTTTATAGTCAACCTAAGGTTCCTCAGCTTTGACTGGGAAGAGCAGAACCCCTGCTGGTAAATGACACGTACGGAGCAGGTGTCTGTAAGTGAGCAGATTGTCCTGGATTTGGACACATTTTGGGCGCAGAGGCCGAGACACTTTTTGACAAATCTCGAGCAAGGATGTACGTATGTCGTCATGTTTGATTTGTGCCAGCTCACTGGAGCCACTTGACTATACCTTTCTCCTATAAAAAACCCACGGCTTGTCCCAGAGTTCAATGTCTCACCTTAAAAGTTCAAAGTTATATTTACGCCTAGACATCTCGCTGGCTTGACCGCACTGTGCCAGAACAAGACTGATATCGCCAGGCCCCGTGATAGTATGTAGTGGTGAGCTTCCATAACTTGTGAACTGAGGGGCTCGACTGGCATCATCGAAAGAGGTCGGATCCTCAACGCTGTCCCTTTCGTGGATACAAGGACAACGATAACGATACCTCTGTGCGTGGAATACTACATGTCCCAATGTCACTAACAATCATTAGGTGATAAATACGTAAAGTGATAAATAAGTAGGAGATTTCTCCGAGCTGACCTGGTTTTATCTGGCTTCTAGCGTAATAGTGATAGTACTAGGATCGTTCGTTCGTCGTTCCTTTCCAATAAACGCGGGGTAAGTTACGTAATCTTTGTTAATATCGTTTTGCGTTACGAGACGAACCCAAATCAATTCCTGGATAGGCAATTCTCTTTTGTCCCTTTCTTAATTGGCCTGCATTTCCACAGTGATGTGCGAATGCCCTTTTCTGCTCCATATATGTACGATCACTGTCTCTGGAAATATGACATGCATCTGCTACTGATCTACTCTGTCCTGCTCCTACATGCACTCGTACAAAACCAGATCACGTCCAGAATAAAATTCTTGCGGAAAGGTCGGCCGGTACGTCGGTACGGAAAATCTCAGGGCAAATGACAAATAATGGAACAATCAAAAATCCAGTCATCATCTCACCTTCCTCCATTGCAGGCAGCCTTTCACTTCTCATCCTTTCGTTAGTGTTCATCATCTTCAATCGTTTATTCTCCCGACTTGATATTCTCCTCAAACCCTTTCCTGGACGACTCTGAAGTAAGATCGGGCACGGCACTCGTAGATTGAACGCCACCACATATCCGGATCTCAAGTCGGCATTGCTTTTTTGTGCAGCGGACAACTGCCTCGCGGCTTCGCTTCTCCGACTCGCGGTCTCATTCGCATTCTCTTATGAAAAAGCTCACCCATCATCATGAGCAACAACAACCAAGAGCAGAACCCTTTTGCTGGCTTCAACATGGCACAGTTGAATCAGCTCAATCCTGCATTGTTCGCCTCCCTGGCGAACCAAATGGGAATGAATAACCAGGCAGGTCCATCCCAACCACAGAATCAAGCCCAGCAGCCAGCAATGGGAAACCTCAGAAACATCCCTCCTCAGTTATTACAGCAATTGCAACAGCAGCAACAGCAGAGGCAACAATCTGGTCAACCTCCATCCCAGGCATCTATCAACGACACTTTGCAAAACATCATGCTGCCTACCTTTAACCGCCTTCAAAGCCAGAACAGTCAACAAATGCAACAAGAAAGACTACAGACCTCAAATAATCCTGCCATCCAGGCCCAGGTTGCCGCTCAACAAGCAAAGGCGCGCCAAGCCGCCCAAGCTGTTCAGGCAGCACAAGCCCAGGCTCATGCCCAGGCGCAAGCTCAGGCTCAAGCTCAAGCGCAAACACAGCAACAAAATTTGGGGATAGGTGTTCAAGGCATGACAGGGATGCAAGGCATGGGAGGATTGCCAGGGATGGGAGGGATAGGGGGTTTTGGTGGAATGGGGCAGAACCAAACGCAGCAGCCAAATCAGCCGAATCAAGTGCAGCGGAACCAAAATCAGTTTTCAGTACACTCGCACCAACCGGACCTTGGTCTCAATCAATCATCACAACCTCAAAGTAGCAACACGAATATTCAACAAGGAAACATAGGCCAAGGTCAGAGCGGTCAATTTAACCTGGGGATGAACATGGGAATGATAGGCGACGATTCGGTTCGTCGTGCGGCTCTACAAAGGTTCGTCAAGTTGCTCAACTGTGAAATCTGATTCTTACTTTCTACACAGTATGTTGGCACAGTCAACTCAGAACCAAAATCAAAACCAGCCCCCTCCGCCCCAACCTGCGCCATCCAATCCTACACCTCAAATCAGCCCCGAAGTCCACGAATTCATGCGCACTCGGTCGGACATTGCTTCCGCCGTTTTCAAGAAACACGGGAACCCGCAGGCTGCATTGGAAGATCTCCAGAGGATTGTTGGGATGTTGAAGGGTCAAAACCAGGCTCAAAACCAACCTCAAGCTCAGACTGGGAATAATATGGGTGCAGCTGGTGTTCCGGTCGGTATTAATGGACAGATGTTCAACCAGAGAATTGCATCTGGACAGACTCAATCTGCTCAGAACCAAGGTCAGAGCCAGCAGGCTGGTCACCAAAGAATACCTTCCAGTGGCAATTTTGATCTTCCAGGGTCGCAGTTCGCCAACACCTTGAGTCAACTTGAGGCTGTAAGTAATGTTCATCTAATACATAATGAGTGCTAACAACAAACAGCTTCAGCAGGTCAAGGAAAGGCAACAGCGCGGGGGGCTGAAAACTCCTCAAATGCCCCAAAGCAACACTCTACCAATGACTTCTCCGCAAATGGGCAACAATGCCAATAACCTCAACCCTCCATTTAACTTAACTCTACCCAATCAACCTAATAATGCCCAAAATCCTGTTCAAAACAGGCAAACGCCTCGGATGTCGAATAACATCCCGACTCTTCCTTCTGGTCCTGCTGCTCCTCGGCCACCGCAAGGCACAAACCCTGTTCAATCTGGCGCTCGACCGCTACCTAATCAAGTGATTGCCACTTGGCCACTCGATAAACTTATTGGTGCATCTTCGAATCTCAGTAAGAAGATCATTGAGTCGGAAGCTGCGCATGGAAATATCATTCAGCCAGGAAAGCCTTCAACTATGGGTCTGGGTGTGCCCGGAAGAACGGCTGCAGAGCAAGCAGCCAAGTTTCAATTGTTGGTCATGATTGCTGAGATCAAGAGGCGAGCTGTGCCCGTCCCGGATGATGCGCTGAACGTTGCTGCTAGTCTGTAGGTTGACTTGTTTACGTTCTTGATCAATTACTGATGTTGAATAAGACTACCTGTGGCAAATGCGAAAGAGCAAATTCTACAGATGGAGCACAGCCAGCTTAGCGAAGTTGCCCGAGCCACTATGAGCCAACTCTCGCGCCAAGCTCAAGCGCAAGCGCAAGCGCAAGCAGCTCAAGCTCAAGGTCAAAACCAGTCTCAGTTAGGACAAGCGCCCGGTCAGCAAGGGTCGCAAGGAACTCTAAATGCTCAACAAATGGCCCGCTTTCTGCAACAACAGCAACAGCAAAGTCAACAGCAACAACAGAACCAGCAACAAGCCTTGCGAGGCTCACAGGCTAACCCCATAGAACTTGTCACTCCAACCATGACCAACACCCAGCTTCCGCATTTCCCTACCCCTAGCCAGACTTCAGCAACGATGGCCAATTCCGCCTCTCAACATCCTCAGCCTAACCAACTTCAGGGCAACCAGTCCTCCCAACCTCCACAGGCGAACCCTAACTCTACTCCTCAATTGTCTCAAGCTACGACACAGTCCAACGCAGGACCGGGAGGTCCGGATATCAACGACATCCCGGAGGAGAGTTTCTACGGTTATTTGAGACAGATGATGGCTAAGAACGGCATAACCAGTGGGATACCGACCATCGAAGGACGACAGGTCAACCTGTACAAGTTGTTCCAGATGGTAATCAAGAATAACGGATCTAGCCATGTAAGTCCACGAGGTCATCGAAAGACATCAGGTTGATAATCAAAGCAGATTGAGCCTATGCGCTGGACGTTCGTTGCTGGCCAACTTGGGTTTGCCACTGAGCCCACTCAACCTGGTCAACCACCTGTTTCCAACATGCAGGTAGCTCAACAAGTGCGCCACATCTACATCAGTCTTCTTCAACCAATGGAAGATGCCTATATGACGATGAAGCGAAACAAAATGGCTCAAGCAAATATGAGGAGGGCAGGTATGCCACCTGGTCAAGGATCAACCCCCGGACAGGCGCCGGGTCAAGTGAGACCTCCGATGAACGTCGCTGGTCCTAGTGTCACACCAACGCTGGCATCCCAAAATCAAAATCAAGGCCAGCCTTTATCAGAGCAGCAAAGAAGGTTTTTGGAAGCGGCCAAGAACGCTGGTGCTGGAAATGTAGGTACCGGTGTTGGGCTTGGAGAGGCGTGGCAGGGTCAGGCGCAGCAAAATGCTGGCCAAGGAAGCCAGTCTCAATCAATTCAGCCACCAACTCAGCCTCAGACTCAACAGCCTGCGGGCCACCAGACTGCAACACCGACTGCTCAAAGACTGGAGCTTTCCGCATTGAAGATCTTAGAGTTCATCAGGATGCAGGAATCGCTCATTCGGAACGGGCTTGGTGAGTGAACTCAGGCCACGATCAGCGTGTCTGTTGCTGATTTATTGACAGAAAAACAACCTAACACGGACGTCAATCCCGACATTTACCGAAACGAGCTTCGCACTATTCTTCCGATTGCAAAAGAAGCAGAATCAAGATTGCCCATCTACTTATTGATGATTTCGGATGGCGGGTCTGTTGAACCTCAGTCTGTGTTAACGATTATCAACATGGTAGGTACTTGCGATGATTGAAGATGTCAATAGCTGACAGAAAACAGTGTACCACGCCTTCCTACGCCGCCCTCCTCGCTGAACGTAATCGTTTCATCTTCAATCTCGCCGATTTCCCTCGTCTTCGTGCCGGTCTTAGCCAGTTTCTCTCGAAAGCACAAGCTACCTATCGCACAATGGCTGAAAAGCCTGTTGGTCAGGCGAAGCTCAAGAGCATGGTATCAGCTGTTCAGATGGCAAAGGGATTGATAGCTCAAAAAGATCGAGAGAAGCAGGCCCAAACCACACCCAATGCCGCTCCAGCGAATGTGGCTGCTGCGGGGTCAGGTCTGGGCCTCAACCTTGGCAGTACTCAAGGGGCAACTGGCATTGGACTTGACGTTCAACAAATGGTCCAACAGGCTCACAATCACGCCGCCTCTCAGCTACAGTCTAGTCAAAACCAACAACAACAACAGCCGCCCGCTCAACCTCAAACTCTCCTCCCACCGCCTGCCCTTCCTAAAGACAGTCCTTCGAATCTCCAAGAGGCTATCCGACACAAGGGCCTGCGAGTCGAAGACCTCAAACCGCCACCGTCCAAACGTCAAAAGAGCAAGGGTTCTCCCGCCACACCCGCAAATGCTCAAGTACCAACACCAGAGTCTGCAAAAACGCCGGCTAACACTGCCGTTATTGGAACCCAAGGGACACTAGGGGAAAGTCCAAAAGAAAAGAAGGCCACGAAGCGGAAGAGACAATCATCAACTGCCACAGCAGCTGGCACCGAAAAGCCAGTCAAGCAGACGAAGGCAGAGGCTGCCAAGGCCAAGAAAGCTGCTGTTGCGGCCGCTGCGGCAGTCGCTATTCCCGCTACGGTACCAGAGGATCCTGTTAATGCTCTTGGTATCCAGCTTGCGGCAGATGAGGCTGCTACCAAAGCAGAGATTGCTCAGCACAAAGCTTTCTTTGATGACCAGAGGGCTTTGGCTAGCGCTGCAGCCCCTGGGGATGGTGAGAAAAAGGTTGGAGGGGAAGATGCGATGGCGGTCTTCACAAAGATATTTGAGGCGCATCAGGCAGGTATTCAGGCGGATATGGTCCGAACAGATCCTGTCGCCCAGTCAGCATCCACGGCAGCGGGCCACATGCCCCCGGTAACCAGCGCCGGTGACCCCAACGACCAAGATTTATTCGATACCTACTTTGATGTGACTTTGTTCAGCCTCGCGGCCGATCTTCCTACACCCGATCTTGTCATCGAAGCAACCCCTCAGGAAGTGGATGGCGAGAGTCCAGAAAGTGTAAGGACAGTTGGAAGTACCGCTGGACACACAGTGCCTGGCAAAGAAGTTAAGTCAGGTTCTAAAGAAGAGAAAGGGAAGGAGGAGGGGACAAAAATAATATTAGGAAGCCCTGGAAGTATGGCGTATAACGGAGGCATCGAATGGTGAAACAAAGGATGTTTCGAAAAGTGTAATGGTTATTAAAACCTCTGTGCTGTTATAATATGTGCTACTGTACTTGATGATTTCACGTCGACGTGTATTACTTGTTTCTTTGATGTAGTAGAAGATATGCAGCTTCTTTACGCGTGGTATTTTGTGGCCAGCCATGATTAATAAAGCAATACATAAGGGAACAAACAGCATCCACGAGGGCGGATGAGGAAGGAGGTTTTGTGGTACGTAGTGGCGTACGCAAAAGGAAAATGGTCTCACTCAATGCTTACTCTCAATCACAACGGTCCTCGTACAGTATTTGTATCTTGTACAACAAATTGCAGCATTTACCATATGTATCTTATGATTCCAAACCTATACATAAATAACAAGTAAAAAGAGACCCTAATGGTCAGATATGATACAAGTACGCTACGTTAAAACCACCATGCACAACCTCTCACGACTGAGCAGTGACGTTACCGTTGGTGGGAGGTTTGAATTGCCCGAAGCCTGGAGCTTCGAAGAGAAGTTCAGTGCGGATGACCAACTTGCCGCCCCCCGCACCCACTGCACTACCTTCATGCAAGAGAGAACCTTGCGTATCTCCATGAGCTGTACATTGCAACAACAAAATCAGCGCTGTTCAGAAGTTTTTGCAATAATTTTTCGTCAAAAAAAAAATGGAAACGCACGAAAACAAAGTACGGCTCCTTGGACGGGTTTCACAGAGGTGGCTTCCATCACGCCCATGGTTTCTGAAGGCAAGAAGAATGTTGTACAGCCAGTGTCATCTGGAATATCAGAGTTGAGATAGACGAGGAGAGTGTATCTGGACCATAAGGGGTCGTCGGGTGGCGACGAACTGTGATAGACCACTTATCAGTTGGCGATGAAAGAAACACGGTAACATGTGCTTACTCGTGAAGGTACTCTCCAGTTTCGGGATGCAATCCTGCAGCAGGCCAAGCGCCATCAATATGCGGCTAATTAAAGAGATCATCAAAATGTGCAAACTTCAAGATAAATTGTTATACTCACGCGATAGAGTTGGTTCTCGTTATACTGATAAACCCTGAACCTGGCATTGATACCCCGCACTTTCCCGCCTCCGTGTCCATCAGGAGAAACAGGTGCTCTTTGAGGGACAAAGGGAAGGATTTGAGAGTAAAAGTGTTCCAAGAATGGTGTGTCTGCAAGCCAGACGAAGTTTCGGGCGAGGATCTGATAAAATATTAGGGGTGGCTACATATGCAATGCGAAGATGATACACACAGATGTCTTCATTATTGCTGAACCAGCAGCAGCCTCGTCCTTGTCGAATCCAATGGCCTCTGCGGCCTGGACAATCTGCAAGCACTCTTCCGGTGTGAAAACATCCAGCACGATGAATGCCCCTGGGACTCCCGGTACTTCCATCTTCGAAGGTTTCCTGGGCCGAGATTCTTTGGGTGTGAGTGTGATAGCCGAGGGGGAGGATCCATAGACAGTGGAGTCGTAAAGATTGGGTGGACGACGTTCGGCGGCAGGAACATGATGGACCGGACGGAAGTGGGGATAAGGCTTGGGCGGTATTTGACCGTCTGATAGGGGATTAGACTAACGAGTTGATAACTGTAGAAGATACACACCAAACAGTGCTCCCGTCTGCATCCTTTCCCAGATGGCGATCTCGCCCTCAATTGGTCCTCTCGCAACCCAAGGCTCTCTGTGGTTGATCACCGAAGAACTTGAATTGGCGGATGCAGATTGAGCTTGCTCGTCGGCATTGGTCATATTGGCAATGCGAAGGATAAGATCCAGGCATTTCAGAGCTTCGGCGTCGCCAGGCGAGCCATCGGCGGCTGAAGTGGCATCGCACTCTCTGACCCATCGCTGAAGAGCACCCAGCTTGGGAGCGATACGCCTCGTGTACATCTCGAATAAGAAGATCAGAGCATCGCTGAATCGGTAGTCCTGCAGAGCTGCGGAGATTTTGGAGGTAAGGGAGGCGCCTGATGTTCATGATCAGCATCATTTTTATGATGTTTAATGGAGACCAAAAGCGTTCCTCCACTTACCCAGTGTTGCCCCGTCTGCCATAACACGGTGCAGGTCGTACATAGAGCGCTTCAGCTCCTTGTACTTCTTGTCAGAAAGCTCCTCGGGGAATTCGCACAGCGTATTTAGGACATAGATAGCGGTTTCAAGCTCTTCAGGTTCGATGAGCGACGACGAAGACGAGGTATCTCCCGGTGGGGTAGGAAGAGAAGCGACGGGTTTTGGCTCGTTAACGCGACCATTGAGCTTTCGTTTTTTACTTTGCTTTTTGTCCTTGACCATGTCGGATTCTTTCTATGGATGATATGGTGAAGAACTGAAATGAGAGGCGAAAATACTTAAGAGATGGTCGGAGGTGAGAAGCAGATTATTTCTGGAGCAGGCACCAGGCACACAGGTATTTTTAGTCTCAAGGGAGAACAATTTTGGGTGATCAGTCTGTCTTTCCGGTATCTTAAGAATACCTTCAGAGGTATTGTAAGGCCTGCAATTCCTTCTGAGATACAAAGTACTCACAGTGCCCATTCAGACTTCCTTGGATGAGCGTGTGTGGCTCTGTTCATGGGTTTCAAGAGGTATACTTCTGGTACAGGCCAGATAAATGCAGCTGGGTACAAAAACCTAAACTCGCCACTCATATGCGGGAATTAAATCGCCACTGAGGCACAGCTCGGCGAACAGCATATCGCAGATATTTCATTTGGGCAAGCGTTTCGGCTGTCATAAGAGTTGTCTCTTGTTCTTCGATACCAACAGCAAGCAGCGACCGACCCGCCACATGGCCAGCAATGCCGGATGATCACGAACTAGATTCTTACGGAATACAAGCATCATCAGCTGAAGGCTCGAGCTCTTCCCGACCGCTCCTCTCCCGCGATCCTTCCCCCCCGCCCTCTCCATCCCGACGTGGACGATCGCACCCCGTTGCGTCACATGGCTATCCAAGCATCCATTCTATGTTCAGGCGGTTATGGAAGCCGATAGTAATACTATCTATCCCGTTCTTCCTAGTATTTCTTTATTCCCTCGTCCACCCTCATGTCAAGGGCCTACCACCATTACCAAAAATATCTATAACGAGTGGAGGCGCGGTTAGCCAGCCATATTATGAGGAGAAGATTGTCCAGGACTGTATCTGCGGGACTACCGATGAAGGAAAAAGGTTATGCTCTTTGTATCACGAGGAGGGATTGCGTAATAGTCGATTAATCGAAGGAACAGGGGCGAGAATGCGCAAGGTATTGCAGAAGGCTAGGAATGGGGAGAAGATCAAAATCGGCGTGTTGGGCGGTAGTGGTAAGCTTAGGCAGGATATATAGCATACCTGAAATCCAGGCTAATCAATTGCTTAGTCTCTGCTTGCCACGGTGTGCATCCCAGCGACAGGTTTCCTCAAGGAGATCCAGCAGGGCCAGGATGCTATACATCACTTCTGATGGAGTGGTTCAAAGAGACTTTTCCAGATGTAAGTTTTTAAGCCCTAGTGTTCTTAAGACATTAACAATTACCAATTGGTTCAGGCGGATCATGAGTTCACGAACGGTGCAATCGGCGGAATGGATTCGAGTTACTATGCTTTCTGCGGGACCCATCACATTCCAGCGGACAGCGACCTCATAATACTAGAATTTGACGTCAATGACCAGAAGTATGATCCATGATTATTACTTCCTGAGAAGCGTCGCTGATCAGACGCTTACAGCGATGTTCTCTATGAGACGTTCTTCGATCAACTTCTGCGCGCCCTCTCTGAATTCCAGAATGAGCCTGCAATCCTCATTCTGGGTGCTTGGGCTCCACAGGTAGCCCAAGATCAAGGATATGGAGACCCTCAAATGGTGCACTCACCCATTGCATTGTACTACGATGTGCCGTACCTGTCTATGAAGAGATTGATGTTCAACCATTACTTGCGATATCCTCACTCGACAGCAAAGACTTTCTTCCAACCAGATTTGCTACATCCCAATGCTCGTGGTCATGTGAGTTACCAGACTAGTAAATGCCATAGGGTCTGATCTAACCTGCCTTACAGCGTGTTTTGTCAGACCTTCTAATCGCTTATCTCGATTCCGAACTCTGCATGCTCTCAAAATACGGCCTTCCTATTGCCCCTCCTTTGCAGGATACCATCTCCACGACTCATCCCTTTACCGACCTTATTGACGTCCATGTCCCCCTTGAGACTCTTCATCTTGTCGATCCCGCAGCCCCGCCAGAGGGATGGGAAGAAACTTTTAAAACCGAACCTCTTGAAGCCTTATCCCACGAGAAACGACTTTTTGCTGTTCCCCTCACTCCATACTCCATCCCGCCTGTGGGAATGTTTACCCCTCTCAGCGATGTCGTCAACCCTACGAATGATGATCCGATCACTGGTGAACACATCGCTGCTATTGCTCAACCCCGCTTGTTTTGTGCAGACGCGAATGACAAGAAGAACCCTATGAAGCCCACCCAAGCCGACGGTTGGGAACCTTTTGCTTGGAATGGCGAGAAGCATTACTGGGTTTCGCATAAATCCGGATCGAGGATCAGGGTAAACATCAAAGTTAGCGCCGGAAAAGTCGCTGTGTACTATTTTAGGAGTCAGCATTACAACCTGGGAGACGCAAAGTGCTGGGTGGATGACAATGAGAAGGGTGCGGTGACTCTTTCAGGTTATTGGACAAAACAGTACAATGTTGCTGTGTAAGTATTCCCATTTCCCGTGTAGGGCGTGGCTGATCATTCGATAGCGCTGCGTATATTGACGAAAAGGTTACACCAGGCGACCATTAGTAAGCCCAATCATTGGCTTTTTCCGTGTTGCTCTGCTAACCATTACCATAGCGTTGTATGCGAGGTTCTCCACACCACATCTCACCCCACCAACCCCGACGCACATCATTTCAGACTTACAGCCGTCATGGCTACATAAACCGTTATATCGGTAGAGAAATTTACATTATATCAAAGGCCGATGCATACATTGTGTGTTACATTAATGTTTTCTCATTCGGCTGTCTTGTTGCTATCGTGCTCTCGTAATACAACACGTTTTGTGACGATTTTCAACTTCCCAAAACTTGCATCAGGTGACGACCACGGGTCGTGACACGATCTTTTCGCGTGCCAAACGTCAGCCAAACTCAACCACTATGGCATTTCATCAAGGGGACGAAGCCTGGTTGTTTATTGCAGAGGATCCTTGGGAAACAAGATATATACAGCGTACCTGCCAACAGCCCCAAAATTATACCTAGCATGATATATGACCCTGCTATGTGCGCCTTCGGTAGCCATTTTTTCACCCAAGGTTTTTCCAACGGTCTCGTTTCAGCTTCTGTCTCTGGACATGGTTAGGGTCTTCTCCTCTTATGATTGCGACTTTGATGTTTGAGATTGAGTTGGGATTTGAGGGGAAATTACAGGCAGCTCCCTGAGATTCACCTTCTAGGTATTATGACATTTGTTCGAGGTTGTGAGGAGGGATGGTGGTAGCCCTGCTGTTTGACGACGACGTATGGGCCATGATGAGGGGTGCCGCTTGGAACGATAGGATTTGTTGCATTATATTACTGGAAGCAATGAGCTCGATAATGAGTGGCCTCGTACTGCTGGTCTGAACAACGTATTAATTTTGTAGATAGTTGATTTATGTGTTCTTTGCAATATCTGTATGGTTAGAACACACCAAAGGCATTACAACACTAACCTTTAAACTGATCACCGCTCTTTTGAAGTCAATTGCTTGCAGAGCGCGTGACTAACGTTGTTATTTTGTTAATTTCCCCACGGTGGTTGTTTACATTTCTGTCTCTTCGTTGTTGGCGTCCAAAAAAGTTGGCAAAATCGGAACAAAACACTGTACAACTTGCTCTTTCCCGATACTTCAGTCTTAAATTTCGCTGCAAGACCCAAGCATGCCCCTTTATGCCCTCCGACTGGTCATAGACCACAAGACGTTCCGGCTCCCATCGCTTCTTTCCATATCGCAAGTCTTCGGCTTTCCCATTCGATTTGTGTCAGAGGATAAAACCCGAGGATTACTTGTGATAGAGCTGGAAAAAGATGACGATATGGAGAAAATTTTGGACAGGGAGACATTAGTGCTGTAAGCCTTACTGCCTTGGTGCTGTAAACCTTACTGCCTTGGTCTTTTTTTTTTTTGAGAGCAACGCTGACTGCCGTTGTAGCTCTGCAGCTGAAGTCTACGCAGAAGGCGCAACTTATGAGGAGCTTCATGCGCAGCTGAAATCAAAGCTCCATGTGCTGGATCCTTACAAACACTCTTCCTTCAAGGTTATCATTGAAAGTGCTCACCACTCCATCCCTGAGCCTCGACAAATGTAAGTTCAGTCATTTCGTAATTTAAGATATAGATTATGTTGCTGATTGACCTGCACAGAGAAACTATCAACTCGTTTAAATACACTGGTTTAGAAGGCAAGATCAGGTTAAAAAATCCAGAAGTGGAATTCATTGTTTACGAGGATTGTGAGTTGTTCTCATTGCCTTTTGCGTCATATTAGATTGACAGAGCGCATCAGACGATTGGGTCGCCGCTAACACCCCCGAGCAACGCCTTGCGCGAGATGGCAAGTTTCACCGAGTTTACTTTGGTCGAAAGGTAAGTTTCATTTCTAAAGTGATCTGTGAACTGCCTCTCACCGAGCTAGATCGGAAACGGTCGAGCTAGGCAGTTGATTATCTCTCACTCCGTCAAAACTCGAGCATACTACGGCAACACCTCCATGGAGGCACAGATGGGATTCCTTATGGCTAACCAAGCTCTAGTGAGTGATCGCTTGGAATTCCTCATGGCAGGCTAATGGTATTCTTGTAGCCTGCCCCGGGAAAACTCATCTATGATCCCTTTGTTGGAACCGGTTCTATGCTATACGCAGTCGCACAATTCGGAGCTTATGTTATGGGTTCAGATATTGATGGCAGACAAATCCGAGGCAAAAGTAGGTTGATCTATTCTGGCTTCCAATTGCCTGAACTGAACAATATCATTAGAGAAGGGCAAAGGAATCAAGCCCGGAATTCTTCGTGCTGCTGAGCAATACGGACTCCAGGATAAATTCCTGGACTTCTATATTTTCGATGTCACTCGAGGTCCCATCCGTCGGGGTGGATGGATTGATGCTATCATTACAGACCCTCCTTGTATGTCGTATCCTTTGTTCGATTACCCGACACTAATGGTACGTGCTGGTAGATGGCGTTAGAGCAGGTGCAAAGCGTCTCGGTCGCAAGGAGGGAAAGAAGCCTTTGAGGGAAGAGCCGTATCAATTACCTGATGGTACCTACTCTCACGAGTACGTTGTTATCTCTTCCATCAAGCATTACATAGGTATACTGACTTCATTTTCCAGACGGTCTGACTATATCCCCCCTTCTCGCCCTTACGAACTAGCCAACCTCACTCTCGACCTGATTCTCCTTGCGCGATGGATCCTTGTGCCCAAAGGCCGTTTAGTTTTCTTCTTGCCAACCGTTAATGAGGATTATGACGAGATCGATATCCCTAAAGTAGAAGGAATGAGGGAATTAAAGATCGGGGATGGAAGTGTGCAGGATTTTGGAAAGTGGGGTAGACGAGTGTGTCATGTTCGTTCATTATATTTTCGAACATTACACTGACGAGCTGAGATAGTTAATTACAATGGAGAAGACCGCACTTGATGATGGTGAGCCCCCAATGTTTGAGGACCACGAAGAATTCAAGGAAGGAGCGGAGGACTTGCCGGGTCATTTCGGCTTCTACAAAAGAGTAAGCCAAGATCGCTTTTGTACTGATTGACGGACAGGAGGAGCTGATAGCTAGTTTAGTATTTGAGCGGGTTCAAACCAAACTCAAATTCAGCCAGTCCCGATCCATCGACCTCAATGGCTAAGTCAAGAGACACATAGACATCCGCGTAATGGATGCGGCGAGACATGAATGGCATACTATAGGAGTTTTGATCATGGACGTCTAGAACAGCCTGCAGTCGTTCTTACTTTCATCTTGACTCAATACGTGTGTTATCCTTCAATCAGGGGGTAATCCAAGGTAATCGAAACTGGGAAGCTTTCGTTGCAGAAGATGACTGAGCGCGCGGTATATGTACATACGTACACTCTGTCATCCGTCTTTTGGCCTTTTCCATTATCGCTGAGTGACGTCACTGTTTTATCTTGAGAATGCAACTCTGTCCAGCAACCAGCAGGGCGCAAGTGACGAACGCATATTTTGTGGATATGATTCCTTTTGTATTCTACTCTGTCAACATTTTGAATACATAGGGCATCACTTTCACTATTCACGCACTCAACATCTTCTCCAAGTTAGAGGATTAACAACAGAGAGATGCAACCCCACACCCAGCCCCCGCAACCTGAAGCTTCCAGTTCAAGAGCCGTCCACATCCCCTCAGACCCAGCTCCGCCTCGACCATGCCTCACAAATGATGCTATTGTGTCAAGGTGGCAAAGCTCACCCGGTTTTCAGTATTTTTGGGCCTGGATAAAAAGGAGATGTGACCGATTGAAAGGGAAAGAGATCATAAGAGGTCCATTTGACCATAGTGCACATGTAAGCTAACTCAAAGCCATTCAAAACAAGGCTGACGGGTTTTCCTCGGTAGGGAATACGAAGCCTTATGAATATGCTGGATCAAATGACTAGCTGGGTAGAAGATGCAACTCCTCAGCCGCAATCCAATCAGAGGTTTGGCAATCTTGCATTCAGGACATACAATAAACTGCTACAAGAGGTGCGCTGCTTTTCGCATAAGATTTCCACTAACATGGATGGTAGAGATTACCCCCGCTGATTGATTCATGGGATATCCCTTCCAACCTTCGTTCTCAATTGCTTCCTTTATTTATCAATTCTCATGCTTTCGGACACCCGACGAGACTGGATTATGGGACGGGTCACGAGCTCGCGTTTGTACTCGGCTTATGGTGCTGTGTCGTCCCTGGATGGGTTGGCGGTGACAATGGGACTGAGGAAGAGGAGGACGAATTGATTTTGAGAGTATTCACTAGGTGAATCTTCACTGAATGCTGTTGCAGCTCGAGTTATGCTGACCAGGCTGGTTTTAGGTACCTTGAATTAACAACTTTTCTGCAGAAGACGTACAACCTAGAACCTGCAGGGTCACATGGAGTATGGGGCTTAGATGATTATTGTTTCTTACCGTATGTCTCTACATCTTCATTCTACCACACATTTTGGCTAATACAAACATCTAGCTACCTCTTCGGCTCGGCTCAACTTCTAGGCTCAAACCTCACTCCTTCAGCTTCATTATCACTGGCTCTCTCCCATCACCCATCTGCCACCTCGCCTCCTTCTGCACCCATAACCGACCTCTATACCCTCTCCCTCCACCATCTCACGCTTTTCAAGTTTGGCGCCTCCTTCTCAGAGCACTCTCCATTACTGTATTCCTTGTCCCAAATGCCCAATTGGGTAAAGCCGCATGGAGGTTTGAAGAAGATGTTTTTAGGAGAGGTGGTTGGTAAGAGGGTTGTGGTACAGGGTATTTGGGTAGGGGGATGGTGTTGGGGCGAGGATGTGCCGAATGTAGAAGAGAGAGGAGATAAAAACGAGGGTAAAGGAACGGATGCGGGTACTAAGGCACCGTGGGCGCGCTAAATCTAAAGTATCTAATGAATGAGTCTGCTCCATAAAATTGAGCCAGGAAAGTGATTACAAGAAGTTGCTCATGCACATTTGCACTTAGACGGACCGGCCCTACATAACATATAGACAATAATAAAAGCCAAGCGGTCACTATGATGTCTGTTTTTAAGCCATCGAGCATATAGCTACATGTACCAGACCGTCCCAGCCGCATTGCATTCCCTCAGACATTATTCCACACTGCCCAATCGTTAATATCCGGGATCAATCGTGTGCGTAATCCCCTTAAAATTTACTTCAAATATTCTCCTCTTTCAACCCAACATTGGCTGCTCACATTGAGATTCCCGTGTGGGGTTACTCGTCTGTCATGACAAAGTTAGTTTTGAAACTTGTAGCTGTTCCTTTCATCTGTAAGATGATCAGGAGGAAAGGTCAGCTCCACCCTCACGAGTAACTCAAGCGTCTAAATCTCGCTCAGAACATAAATCCTTTGGCAGAGTGAAATTAATCAGAACGCGAGTATAACCCACTCGGGGTGGAGCGGTTGCTCAAAGACCTTCTCCCATCACCTACAGAAGAAGGAAAGAAAAAACTTACCCTTGGTATCGTAGCTGGTGTCAATAGGACCCATCAAGAGCTTAACGATCCACATGCTTGGGTCAAGGTTGACACCGCTCTTCCTCATCATCTCTTCCTGCTCCGCCTCGAAGTTGGAAGTGCAATCCACGAGACTACCGATGACAGGATGGTTGTCGAGCTCTTCGAGGAATTTTTGGGCCTTGAGATCGTCACCGACTTGAGCGAATTCTGTTGATTGCCAAATGAAATGGTTAACATGGTAACAATAAGACCGGTATGTGACAGACTCACGGTACGAGACAGCATCGGGACCGTAACGAGATCGCTTAAGTTCGGCATCAGCTCGAAGGATGACGTTGAAGATTTCCTCCTTAGGTTCACCAGCAGGAGAACCGTCAGTGATAGCTAAAATCCATCAGCCTCGCGCCTCAATCCGCTAAAATTAGGGCCAGAACTTACTGACGACAACAACGGGTTTTTGCAACCTCCCTTGTTGGGCAGGGGCGAGGACCAAGGGTTGAAGAATCTTCTGCCATAACGAGGTTCCAAGAGGCGTCAAACCAGAAAACTTGATTTGCTGGATAAGTTGGAGGGCTTGGGCTTCACTGGTAATACCGTTGCCCTCGACTCGAGAGTTCATCATTCGGACCTGAATACCATCGTGGTCGAAGAGCGAGGTGGCGAAAGCCACGCGCGAAAGAATGCTGTGATAGTGGGTTAGCCAAAGCTAATAGACTCTTTAAGATAGGCATAGACTCACAGCTTGAGATCATCAATACGTTCACCGCCACCCTAGTTTACCGTCAGTCTTGTCTTGCAGCACCTAAGCAAGGAAACATACCTCGAAAGCCATGGAACCGGAGTCATCAATGTAAAGGATTACATCGAATAATGAGAGCTTGACGAGATCAGAAGCAAGTTCCAAAGGGAGCCTCCATTCCTGGGCAATTTTGTTTAGCGCGCCAGATTGCGCAACACGCTGAGCAATGGGCTCAAGAGAACCAGGAGGGTAGAAAGCTTGGAGATTTTGCTGTATTAGAGTTGGTTGTAAATATACAGTCCAACACATAGGACGAGTCACTCACGTCCTGAACACACTGTTGCAAGAGACTGAGCAAGTATTGAGGGTTGGAGTTGTTGGCACCGGCAGGTCCGGAAGGAGGAGGAGGAGCACCAGTACCGGGTGCGCCGTAGGCTGGAGGCTGCTGGCCATACTGTTGGGAAGGAAGCTGACCGTATTGGCCCTGTTGTTGTCCTTGCTGCTGGCCGTATTGGCCGGCTTGTTGGCCGTACTGGGATTGAGGCTGACCGTATTGACCAGGTTGTTGGGATTGAGGCTGACCGTATTGACCAGGTTGTTGGCCATATTGAGACTGAGGCTGACCGTACTGCCCAGCCTGTTGGCCGTATTGAGATTGAGGCTGGCCAGGCGCCTGGCCATACTGGGAAGGCGTAGAAGCGTACTGTCCTTGCGTGGGAGCTGCGGCAGGCCTGTATAATGGAAATAATCAACGGGAACCCGGGCGTCAAATGAAAGATGACTCACCTGCTACCAGGGACTGGAGGAGCACTGGAGGGGGGAGGATATTGTTGCTGTTGAGGAGCACCGTAAGTCTGCGGAGTGGGGAATTGCTGCTGGGGAGCACCGTATTGCTGTTGTTGTTGACCATACTGCTGCTGCTGAGGAGCTTGCTGGGAGGGGGCACCCGCGGGAGCGGCCCCAGCGCCGACGCCAGCCTGGTTGTGAGAAGCTGCAAGTTTAGAAGCGAGACCCATTGATGTTGTTCTGTAAGAGATGGAAGTTGAGAATGAACAGAAGAATACGAATAGTTTGTGGGAAAGAGTGGAAGATAAACAGTTGCACCGCATCTTCATGACGTGGACGGCCGGATGCCGAAGCTTGATTGGCATGTCATTCCGTCACCATAATAGGCACACTCAGGTCACGTGACAATTGAAAGCTGGTCAAGACGCGACCTTCCTACGTAATATAATAGTTCGTTGAACGATTATTAAATAAATGAATGATCATGAAAAAAAAGCTCATGTTCATCTCAAATTTGAATACCAGAGCAGCGAAAAAGTAAGTCAAATTTTCTACAAGATCCGCACTCGTCGTGCACTGGTAGAAGCTGTTATTTTCGGCTACATTCTGGCACGCAACATATTTTATCCCCCCAACCTGCCACTACGGTACAAGAGCTTGAACTCCTTTCTCAGTCCCTTGCAGGATTGGCAGTCCCGTATTGGATACCAGGGTAGTCGGAAGTAGAGATATAGTGGGAAGCATATCTCAAGGGTGTATAGATAAAGGTTTCCCGAATACCTGTGCCGTCTTACTTATTGTCACGTGGCTGTCGCCACCCGACCTCTTCCTCATGTCAGCACGATTATGACGGTAACCCTTCCTCATCCACTTCAGTCCGCGTCCGAGCATACCCCTTCGTTTTCGGCCGTGGCCTTCCCCCGAGAGATATACAGAGATAGAGAGATCGATAACCCTCCAACACCTTCCTCGCCACCGGGTTTCGGCAACGCAAAAGGATGTAGAGCTGGCTGGTGTGGGAAAGATGAGTCAGCAGAGCTTGAGGTGTAAAGGTATATAAGACAGTAGTTTTCCATAGTTTTAGATACTTGTCGATCCACTATTGTTGTCCTCTCCAAGTATTCTTCGTCTACTTATATAAAGCTATCATCTTCCGGCATTGATCTGGCTGTCTATTTGAAGAGGCCCTCGGATCATTTGTTGTCCCTAACCTGTTGAAGGCTATCGCCAGAAGAGATAGCCCCCTGACACTTATCTTGTACTGCTGCGTCACCTTTCACTGATCTCTGTGCTCTTTCAACATGGCTGAGGCCAAAAAGTTTGGCCTTCTTCAGTCCTTATAACGACTGTATCATCGAACTCCTTGGACCTTCAAAACTTTGAGCATTTTCTTCTATGATACCGACTATCTGATATTTCAAATTCATGAAATTGATTCGCAAATCGTTATCAGCTTGGGAGAAGAGGTTATCGCTCATGTAACAGTTTCCATGAGAAGAGTGATCTATATTATCTAAAGGGTATATATGAGTCTATGAGAATAGAGTAAATTCGTCTTTTGTGAGCTCCAATCCAATCACTGGCAGGAAATTGGGCCTCATTTTAGGGGTGGGGTTGTCCAATGGCATGGTGCAGAAGAACAATCTCTTCTCTCCTGCTCGGTCGTGCCGACCGCCGTGCAATCGGGTATCATGAGAACTATTCGTACAGGAAGACCACAGAGCCACGTTGGGCGACCGGTATGGGTAATTTGACCTCAATAGCTGTCAACAAAAAGGTATGCAAACTTCCATATCAGTGTTCTTATACGTTACTACACAAGGGAGTACAAACTCCAAGACACAAAAGCTCTATTAACATTCGAATATGGAGTACATCTTCCTTAAATCACAAAGCTCCCACGGCTGTTGACTCCAAAATGATCACACTATTTGCGGTAAGTTTGGAAATAATCGACTGAATTAAGGGATTGGAACCAGGTGAAGAAAGGTGGCTGATGGCGATATTCGGCTTGCAAAATGTTGAGCATCAATTGGCGCATCGTCGCACTGAGTGTCGAGAATTCCAAGTTGTGAACCCCATTACCTGGGCTGTGTCAGTGTACTGCGCACCATCCCGGGAAAGGAGACACACCTTCCATTCACTTTTTCTGATCCATCACTCCCACTAGAACGTCCTAATCCACCCAATAATTTCTGAACTGTACCCTCCAATGAAGCCACCTTGCCTCTCTCCGCCTCCAACAACATTTCCAATTCCCTGATTCGCTGTTCACGCACGTACAGCTTATGATTCATGGTCTCGATCTCTTCTTTCCTCTTGGCTCGATGCTTTTGTGCTGATCGGCGGTTGATATCACGGCGATCTAAAAACGTTTTTAGCAGACGAACTCAAGGTCGAGGAATGAACGTACGCTCGAGACGATCAAGACGTTTTCTCTCATCTTCTGAAGCTGAAACTGCTTGACCTGTGTTTGATCGGCGTCTGCGGGAGGACACAGAATCACCTGTTGAGCTAGGGGCCGGAGAATTAGCATATAGTTGTTGAGGTGAGACTGCCCTATTTAGGGCTATCATAGCTTGCTCTGTTGGCCAGGATCTCTGCCTTTCGACATCTTGTGGGTTGTCAATGTCCATCCCTCCTAAACCTAGGTCTCCAACATTTGAATGCCCAATAATGGCAGAACGAGCTTCATCCTCAGTATCCACATCAGTGCTGCTATACAATTCAGAGTGGTCGACAGATGATGACGCTGAGTGCCAGGAAGCAGCAGTCGATGGACGATATGAATCGACAGGAGGATGTTGAAGGCGGATTGGGCGATCATAAGGAGAGTCTGATGGCATTGGGGAAGGTACAGGTCCGACATCTATGTTCTTGAGAAATTCTTCCACGCGATGTTCTTGATCTGCAGACTGAGCTTGGTTTATTTTAGGCTGGGAGTCACCCAACTACGGGAAGATCAGCTAACAAAGTTCAGCACTGACAAATGCAAACACTTACAAAACTCCAGCCAGCTAAGCTATTACTGGGAACGTCTTGCATTTGCAGCATCCCCATTAATCCATCATCTCCACCGCCAACACCTATCACACTGTTGATTCTTCTCTCTAGACTGCTTTGGGGCCGAAGAGCACGACTGGAGGACTGAGAAGCATTGGAAACCTGTGTTGATTGAGAGGATTGGGACAATGTCAGAGTATGTGCATTATCAACAGCTGCAGCAGCTGCTGCTGCAGCAGACCGAGTATTTCGAGCTGGACCCCGACGGTCAGGGACAATAGTACCAGTGGAAGAGTTAAAACTTTAGAACGGGAATCAGCACATCGATCAAAAAAGACGAGTAAGAGACTTACGACTCGGTCTGTCTAGAAAGTGGGGTTGGCATTTCCAAGGCCAATGATTACAATGTGAGCATAAATATGGGGGATGGCCAATGTGAAAAAGATGTGAAGATGCAACCACGGGATTGATTTTTATCTGGGAAAGGATGGTATTGATTGTTGGTGATCTGCACACGTCAACCGGAACGCGAACGCGTCTATCTATGACAAGGAACCAATTTTCTGAGTCACGTGATCTAATGCCTAATCTACGTGTCTGTCGCTCGCCTATCAGGCGGCCATCGGACCGATCATCAGCCGGCCCCTTCGGCTTCCCCTAATCTGGTTGGTCTAATACCGGATCGTCAGCACCTGACGAACTACATTGCAGAATATTGCCTCGGACGGTTATGGAAGGTGTCCAAGAATAGTGTAGTATCCATCCCAGAGATAACTACTTATATACATAATTCATTTCCCTTAGACACCCAGAACATTATCTTTCCCAACAGATACTCCCACAATGATCAACGAGCAGAAACCAGTAGTCGGATGGATTGGTTTGGGGGCTATGGGTAGCGGCATGGCTGCTGTGAGTCCCTTCTACGGGTTGGGATAGCTTGGATTGGATGTGACTTACCGGGTCAACGTCACAGAGTCTTGTTTCCCAAGGATACAAAGTACAAGCGTTTGATGTCTACCCGCCCTCCCTCAAGCGAGTGGCAGAACAAGGGGCCATCCCAAGCTCCTCTCCTCGGGATGCTGCCGAAGGGGTTCAAGTCCTTTGTTTGATGGTGGTCAACGCCCAGCAAGTGGAAGAGACTCTGTTTGGCAAAGATGGAGGCGTTGCGGAGATATTGAAAAATGGCGCCTCTATCATTGTCTTCTCTACTGTACCCCCTTCCTTCTTGGTTGAGGTCGCCAGGAGGTTGGATAAGCTGGGCAAGAACATCGGGGTGGGTGTCTAATGTTTTTTAGGCAGGTTCCCATAGTTAACTGACTTGTCGAAGCTCGTCGATTCCCCAGTATCGGGAGGTTCGACTCGTGCTGCCCAGGGACAGCTCGCCATCATGTCATCAGGCACTCCCTCCTCCATTGCTACAGCTCGTACTGTCCTCGATTCCCTTACTCTTCCTCCCCAAGGTGGTCTTACTCTGGTTGGAGACAGAGTGGGCATTGCCAGCGATTTCAAAATGATTAATCAGGTATTTTGCGCGGTTAGTATTGCGGCACAGGGGGAGGCCTTGGGTCTTGCGAAGGCTTTGGGACTAAATGTCAGGACGGTATATGAGATAGTCAAGCAGACAACAGGAGACAGCTTCATGTGTAAGTCATTTACGCTTTGAAGTGAACGCATCGCTAACGTAACAGACAGTTGGCCACCGAGCTCCTTGGTCTATCCGTCCTGACCCCATTCCCAAGTCGGCGATGACCATCATCAACAAAGACATCGCCATCGTGATGGGTGAAGCTAGACGGGATCACTTTCCTGCGCCTTTAAGTGCCGCCGCTGAACAGCTATACACTGCTGCACTGGCTGTGGGGCTCGAGAAGGAAGAGGACGGCTTGGTGTCAAAGTTTTGGGAGAAGCTAGGCGGAGAGCCGATTGCCGAGCAAGGGACCGAGGAAGAAGAGATTGAAAAGGCCAGAGAGCTTGTGATCAAGCCCGGCAAGAAAGTTCAGAAGGTCCTGTTGGCCACCAAAAATATCGACAGCCGAATATCTTACCTGAAAGAGACCCTGAAAAAAGCCGGAGTGGAAGTTGTCGAGCAGGGGAAGGAGGTTGATGCGGTAATTGTCTCTGCTGGAAGTGCTGCTGCTGTGGAAGAGCTTTTATTGCACATCTCGTCCGGTAAGCTACTGTCTTAGTTATACCACTCACATCGCTTATATGCCTTATTATAGCGGGCCTTTCTGTAAATACTCCTGTCATCATCATCAGCAACGTCTTGCCCTCCTCCCGACTCTCTCAACTTGCCATTGAGATCAAGCCTCTTCAACTGATCGATGCGCCTACAGCTGGAGGCAGCAAAGAGGCCAAGGGGGGATCTCTTACCGTTTTTGCTTCCGGAGAAGCGGATGCCCTTTCAGCTTCTCATTCTATTCTTTCTGCCCTTTCTATCCAGGGCGGCGACTCAACCAAGTTGCACTTCATCGCAGGGGGCGTGGGTTCTGCCACGAAAGTAAAGGCCGTGAATTCATTACTAGAAGCTATCCACTTGGCGGTGACTGGTGAAGGGTTTGCGTTTGCCAAGCATAAGGGAATGGACATTGAAAAGGTATTCAAGGTCTTATCTGGGGGAGCGGCGAGGTCTTTCATCATGGGTGACCGTGGGTGCTTCTCAATATGTCACTTAACACTTGATATTGATAAATGTCATACATAGGTTTCCCTAGAATAATCAAGAAAAGCAGTCAGGATGCGCCTGAAAATACAGTCTCAACCTTGTGGAATGACCTCTCAATCACTCTTGCAGAGGCTAAGCAACACAAGTGCCCCTTTTTCTTGACCCAGGCCGCTATGCAGCAGCTGGAGAGGCTTCACAGTAGCGGGTACGCCGACGCAGACGACAGTAGTATCATCAAGCTTTGGGAAGAGACTGGGGTGAAAATCTAACGGAATAAAGGGTGGTTTTGATGCCAGGATGAGGTAGACAGGTCAGAAGAAGTTTTTAAATGCAAAAATGGTTCACTATCGGCCATAAAACGGTCAAGATGTTTGTCCTTTTATATTGCCCTACTTTCTACTTAATACATACAAATACAGACATACAGAATTGTCGAACAGCTTCTCTTCACCACTTACACTTTCCTTTCTTCAACTTTCTGGACATCTTCGCCCTTACTTTTGTTTGTCAAGATCAGTCAAGGTGCCGGGGTTATGTGCCACATCCTTGTTGTTTTGATCTGTAAACAAAACCTGCATAAGGCTCCGTTAGTTCGTGTATGCAGACTTTTAAACAAAGACGCGCCTTAGGAGGGTTTTTGACTCCTTTTTCAGCAGCTTCTTCCTTGGTAGTTACAATGTCTGCCACCTGAGCTCCCACGGTTATTGTTAGTCATACATGGGATATCATCTTAGAGAAGGTAATCGTACCTGGCCTTCATGCTTCCCACCTCGGTACGGAGTGTAGACAGTGTCCCCAGCATCGATGTTCTGCCCTTGTTTGTCTTGGACGCTCATAATGGTAGTATTGTTCTTTCTCTTCGTAGATGCGTTGTTTCGAGTACGACAGAAGTGCAACGAAAATGCTGTTGTTTCTTCTAGTAGGTGCTAGCGCCACTTCCTTATATATAAGCCCTCAAGCATGACACATACGTTATGATATCATTTGCCGATTTTGCATTGCAGAACGCTACTGGTGCGTGGAGCCATGATGAGTTTTTGCGCTACTGCGTCAATAAAACGGAATATAAGAATACTTTGCATTTGAATGCTTGAAAACTTCAAAATAACTCGAATCTCAGAGTGATGTCATGTCGACGCATAGACCGCCGCCGCACAAACAGAGGAAGCAGAAAAAGTCATGAGGTGTCCTCCGAACATGGCAATCTCACGTGGCTCACCAGCAGCAACAACAGTTCCGTAGAGCGTCGTCCGGCTTCGCCTTCGATAAATTGAATGACAAGCCAAAATGCTACTGTATTTTTATTTTACACATATCCGATGGCATCTTCTGATCTCTTATGTCACCAATAATATTATATAAAGAACTACGCGAGCTTGACCAAATCCTCTGTGCCGAGCTCGTCTGCGGCCACAATTGCAGCCGCGCATCCCTGAGCTGCACTGATCGTCACATTAGCCGGCATGGACCCACTGTTACCAGCCCAGAATAAGCCGTCAACAGGCGTCCTTGGGTCATCGCCCATACGAGGAGGCATCTTGGGAGCTCCTGAGGACTCGGTAGGCGCAGGAATAGTACCCATTGGGCCAAGAGGGCCACCTAGGAGCTTTTCGTTGACGATAGGTGCGCCATGGTCGGATGGCGTAAACTTTTCTGGGAAAAGGAGCATGTATGGGACGCTGATGGAGGGATGATCGGCAAATTTGATGATGAGAGATGACTTTGAATCGTCCTCTTTGATTGATTGAATTGGAGAGGAGATCACTTGGTATCTGGACCATTGTCAGTAACAAAGGCCTGCGTAGACAAAATCCATAGCATATAGGAATAGGACTTACCCCTTGTTTTGGATGATTTTCCAATAAGTCTCAAGACCCGCCTCACGCCTGCCTTCCTCAGTACTGACATCGGACCCATGCGTCAAGATGTATATTGGTTGGTGATTCATGGCACCCCATAACTTGAGCATACCGGCGACCAAGAAAGGGTTCATCTTGGCATTGTTGGGGGTAAAGAGGAAAGCAAAAGGCTGGTTAGCAGTCTCTGTACCGTGACAAAAGATACAGTGGATGATTCGTTTGCCCCATTGCTCGGATACACCTGTCCAGGGTCAGATACATACATGAGTACTGGTACATAATAATTGTAGAGTAGGCTGCTTACCAGCAATGTCAGGAAGATGGTCCTTGAGTCCAGTTGCCAAAATCACCTTCCTCGCCTTCAAAGTGTTTCCCTCTGCGTCTTTCGCCTCAAAATATTCGCCATCTTTGACCAAGGAGATGATTTGGCCTTTCCTAAATGTAGTCGTGGCGTTATAGTCTCTTACCAGCTCGCTTCTGACTTTCGCTCTGTAGTCAACAGGATCCTGCCCTTCAAAGCCGAGAATAGTATGCGAATGAGAAGCTGGGGCGTTACGGTAGTCACCAGAGTCGTATATAAAACAAGAACGACGAAGTCTTGAGAATGTGATGGCAGCTGATAGACCTGCTGGGCCGCCTCCAATGATTAAAAGGTCGATTGTAATGGTAGTAGACATTATTGTTTTGGTGATGAGAGATGACAAGCGTGTGTTGAATGTGGTAGATTGAGTAGAGAATGGAGCATCCAGCCGGGTTTTATATCTCCGGGGAAGGACGCAGCTGTGACTTGTCAACACTTATTTTAGTAATAAAGCGGCGATAATGTCTTCTCTTTTTTAGAGGACCTAACGGTAGTAACGGCAGGCGAGGCACCGGGGCCCGGCGGGGGGCGACCGCCGAGCGTGGAGGGAGGCGAGTGTGGCTATCGCTGCATAGTCTGCCGGACTGTACGCGCACCTGGTCGTTCGTCAGTCAGTCTTATCACAAACAGTGCTATGTACGATAAATGCTGGATTCCAGTCGCTGGCTTCTATGGCTTCTATGACGGTACACCAGTACTTCCGCGCCTAAAGGACGTTACGTAAACATTACCTGTGGTGCCCCCTACCGCCCTACGGCCTACCTGCGTCACGCCACCGAGAGTACACAATCGCTCATCATCTATCCAATTCAGCTATCGTTTCCATCTTCCGTTGTCTTAACATTTATACTTTCATTGCTCTCAATTCACCCATTATACAACCACCGCGTAGTAGCTGCGACGAATACAGGCGATTCTGGCTGGTCTAGCATTCCCAGGGCTGGTCTCTGTTCACCGGTCTTATCAAAGCAATATCTGATTCCGCCAACGCAATCGCCGGCCTTCTGTTACTAGTACACCCTTTTTTCCCATCAATTGTATTCCTACGGAATTGCTCCATACTACAACATGGACGACAGTCAAGCTGGCCCTTCCCTTACTGCATATGCAAGCCGTTTCCTTGCGAACAGAATGGGGGATAGAGGCAGAGAGGTCCAAGGTAGTCAGGTATGTGTCATGGTTTCTCAGTTGTCGATCGATCTTGAACTAACTATCCTTATCTGTAGATATTCCGATCTCCATCACCATCATCGCCTACCCACGACCCCTTCATTCCTTCACCATCTCTAAACGCATCTCATCCTCACCTCCCTGGATCACGATCACCTTCGCGCTCACCGACTCGTACTCCGCCTTTCCCCGGTGCTGGAATTGAGGCCATACCAGATATTGATGGCACAATGGGAGCTAGTAGCGTTGGAGTTGGTCTCCTTTTTGACGGACCTGAGGATGATGACCAACCAAAACCTCAAGAGAGTTTTACACAGCCACCTGTCGGGTTCGGCGGAAACAAAGGGAAAGAACGGTCGAGGATACCTAATCCCTACGAATCTTCTTCCGAAAGTGAAGACGAGGATGAAGGCGAGCCCGAGATGGCCCTAGATGAGGTCGATACTGTGAGACGTTCGTTACTCCGACCTCATCCGCAGCAACAACGCGAACCTCTCTCAGAACGCGCAAAGAAGGGTTGGCTGGCACATCAGAGTGTGTTCCCGCCTTCATCTTCATCATCCAGCGATGATGAGAGTGATAAAGAGACGGAATCTGAATCTGGGGATGGTGAATCGAGATTTACGAATGGTGGTCAAGGATTGTACGAGGGGGGGGCGGATAGCTCCAACTTGTATGACACGCGGACGATACCTGCCGCCTACAATGTCGCTACTAACCTGGAGGAACCTCTTCTTGCCGAAGAAGATGGACAACGAGAGTCAAGAGTTCCTGTCAGGCTTCATGTTTACCACGGTCGCTTTGGGCATTGGGAGAAAGAAGGGTTGAGGAAGTACAAAGGTCAGTACATTGACTCATATAAGGCATGGGACTGATGGTTCATGGAAGACTCTGGATTCCTCGCACTTTGGCTAGCGTCATTAATAGGTATCATTGTTGGCCTGTTATTTGTATGGGGCTCTACTGACGTGAGTCATGCTGCTGTTTTACCTTTGCAGAACGCTCGCTGACCAGTCTTGTAGCCTTCACCGGACGCTCCTCGTTCGCCCCCGTCGATTCTCCCGCTTCTTCCGCTTCTCCTTATTCTTCTCATTCCCCCTCTTGTCCTTCCACCAGCCTTCCTTTTCTTGCTGCAGAAGACCGTTCGGCCCGTTCTCATGGGCACGGCCATAAGCATCCCATTCTCGTTGTTCGTTTGTGGATGGTGGGCTTTAGGAGCAAGTTTCGAGACTGCTGGCTTGGATGGGGTGGAACAAGGAGACAGATGGTGGGGTACGACAGGGCTGAGGGTCGGTGCTTTGTTACTATGGGCATTGGCAGGTTGGTTTGGCAGGCTTGTCTGGCTTAGGAGGAAGAGGCTAGAAAGGGCTGCTTCAGTTGTTGAAGTGAGTCAGCCTCTTGATCAGGTTCAAACTCGATAACTAATCCCTCTCTAGCTTTCTACCAAGCTTCTCCTATCCCATCCACCTCTCCTTCTTCTGACTCCCATCCTTCTTGGTGTATTCGCTATTACCTCCATTCCATTCCTTACTTTACTCATTCGGTTGGGCATGATCGGCTATTGGCGTCATCCGCGGGAGAACACTTGGGTGTTCCACATCCGACCTTATGCTGGGTGGCTCATCTTCTTGGTGACTTTGGTCTGGGTCTGGACCTGGGGTGTGATTCGAGGTGTTGGAAGAGTTGCGGTCGCTGGCGTTATTGGAGAGTGGTACTTTCATCGGTAAATTATCAAATTCCATGGCTCTAATGCGCCTGACTGATTTGTAATTGATAGTGAGGAGCACAGTCGACAGGATCCTGTCGAAGTCACCACTGCTGCGGTACATCGAGCCACAGGCTCTTCACTTGGCTCCATCTGCCTTGGTGCAGGTATCATTGCCGTCGTGCGTACTGTTGGTCGCGCGGCCTCTACCCTTAAGCAATACACCTCACCTAAAAACACTCGCCTTCCCTCCTTCCTATCTTTCCTTCACCATCTCGCCCCCGTTTTCACCATTATCGCGGGCGTTCTCGATCAGCTCAACGGTTATGCCTTGGTATACGTCGGTATCACCGGCGATGCCTTTTGGCCTAGCGCCCGTCGGGCTGTCGGTCTCGCTGGGAGACGTAGGGTGGGCAAGTTACTGGACTACACCCTCATCAAACTTTTGCTCACTCTGAGTTCGACGGCGATGGGATTGTTCACTGCTACAGCAGGCTACTTGTACATGGCTCATTCCATGGGTAACCCGGGATATGCGCCTTTGGCAGGGATGCTATGTGGTGGTGTGCCGTTTTTGGCTGTCAGAGCTGGTGCTGGGGTCTTGACTGATGCGTAAATCTTTCCTTTAACCAAAGCATGCCAAGGCAGGAAACTGATGTGTTACAGAGCGGATGCGTTATTTATCTGCTATCAAATTGATAGAGAGCTTGGAGGGCAACATAGCGAGGAAACGAAGGGTGCGTTCTTGGGGGAACAGCCTCGAGGAGCTGGTGCAGTTTGATGCAGTTTGAAAGTCAGTCACGACTTACAACACATCTGTATTTCCATAATAGACTATTCAGTATCCGTGGTGTAATTATTTAGTCCGAGCAAAGACTCTGTATACTATAGAGAAGGAAGTGGAGGGTTGCCATCGCGTCAACAAGAGCAAGGGAGTCGTGCATTAATCGAGTGTGTTGTAATGAGCTTCCTGCTAATTGATGAATATCCTTTGTAGTGTACCACTTAATGTACCACTGCCACTGCTTTCACTGCGGTCGTGAAGTTGAGATTCAAAACGCAACAACGAGAGTCGTGGAGAGTCGAGGCCTAGTTATTATTGAGGCTTCGCATTGACACTTAAACTTAGGGTTATTATTATTAATTTCCAAGCAAAGGCAGATAATAGAACAGTCCATCAACCCTCCGGTGGCAATTTCATGACGCACAGCGTTCGATCTGAGCACCGACCTTTTGTCCACACATAGGGACCGCACGCGAAAGGGAAATGGAAATAATGTCTGCCATCGTCTATCAGCACTCCATCAATCTCGAGCTCACCATAGAGGCATGCCCTCGACGGGTATCAAGGCACTTTTCACAACCATCCGTTCAACCACGAGAAGAGTACGACTTGGTTAAGGACTCCGATTACTCAGGAAAGATCGGGGCCTTGCTGCATGGAAGTTTCATGAACAAAGCGAAAACAACAACGGTGTCTCAAATTCTACAGCACGGGCCAAAAGCCAGTCGCTATTACGACCCAGATCCTCAGGTATAAAGAGTTACAAAAGAGCATCCGCAGCAAAAGAAACGGATATAGAGAAAAGTGAATCTGGCTTGCATTTCATGAAGCTGGGTTTTCAAAGGACTATTACTCAGAACTTTTGGGCAATCTTTTCGAAGCGAAGCCTCAGAAGCAGGTAGAACCAGTCATCGACCAAGAAAATCATCATCTTTAGCGTTACCAATTTCGTGCCCCGGCAGACTTCAATACCTTTCCGCGGGAGAAACCACACGAAGACAATCTCATGTCGTTGGCAGAACAGCGTTCGACTCAGGGTATCGTTCAGGAGCTCATGGAGGAGATCAGAGCTGGTTCTTCCAGAAACTCTCCCACGTCATCCACCTCGACCATCGAGTACATTGGCCAAGTACGTGTAACAGCAGGCTCTGGCCACAGGCGGATACATTCCACTCCCGGAGCATCAGCGAGCTCGGAGGTTGATGTCCGTGCGAGGACACTGAGTGATGGGGCATTCGCAAAGACGACTAATATGTTGGATGGGGGCAGTGCGAATCCGAGAGGCAGAATAAGAGAAGCAGTGACAGCGCCAACATCGCCTGTGATGAATAAACCCAAGCTTACTTCAACGTCAGTCCCAGGACCAAAGGAGAAAGTTGAAGCCGGAACAGCATCAGCGGCCGAGACGAATGATCCAAAACAGAGCTCAAGCTCATCCCTTCCGCCGTCTAAAATTCCCCTCGCTTTTCCTTCCACTCAGTCAGCTCAACACGAGCCAAGCGCTTCACATCCTCAGGCGGAGACGTCCCCAACCACTCCCGAATTGCGTATCATCAAGTCGTCTGTCCCTCCACCCTGTTCCCTGCCGTCGTCACCTCCGCTCTCTCCAACAAATTTGAGTTCAGGTGATATGCACCCTTTCCCTGTGGTCGCGGATATTGAAAAAAACGTCTCACCGTCAAAAAAGCGGAGTGGAAATCTTCCTACACCTAGCACGAGAGAAAAGGGTAAGGGGAGTGAGATAGGTGAAAGACCAGGCGAAGGCAGAGCGCAGACAATGAGGAGGGGTTTCATCGGGCCTGGTGGTGTTATGCGTTAGTCGATTCGTTTCGCGCAAGCCACGAGGCTGATGATCTCAATAGACAAGATCGCTTCAAGTCAGTCTCTCAACAAGGTTCGAACGGCCCTACCCTTTACCAGAAACGTAGAAGCCGAACGTTCCAGTCCGGCCATCTTGTCTTCAAAGGCCTTCTCCCCAACTACGCAGGTTCAAACATCTTCTTCACTCAACATTCCCAACCAAGCTACCTTCCTCCGTCCCGCCCCCCCTCCACCGCGTACCCCCTCATACCGGCAGCCTCGCCAACCAGCCTTTGCGCGTCCTTCAACTCGCATATCTTCACCTTCTCCAAGTCCATCACCTCACAAATCCCTTTCGCCTGGTGCAAATTTTGCACCCCGCCAAAGTCGACCTAGAAAAGGCATGTCTAGTCAGTTGCCGAGGATGGGGCTGCCGGAGGAGGATGTTGAGATGATCGAAATACCGAGATTTAAGAAGAGAGAGTTGAATTTGGGTATCGTGCGGAAACATCCTGGGAAGCAGAGGGCAGCGTGGCTGGCCTTAGGCGGATTATGGGTTGTGAATGGGCTGTTGAGTCTGGTGAGTGTTAATCCTGTTCGCCCTTTTGCGCTCGTCGTAGTGTTAAGATGGAGAAGGTTGACGTCATCATTTATCCTCAGTTCTTTGACATGAACGTAATTTATATACTTGTACAGCAAGTCGAAAGTTCTTTCATAACAGTTGGCAGGGACCTAATTGAGCTGTAGATGTTCTATACACCCATCATTTGATACCAACAATACCAAGCTATGGCAATTTGCGGCCGCTGCGTACGCAATCTTGTGGGCTCTCTCAACGATTGTGGTCTGGTTGGGCTGGGAGTTGGGGTATGAATTTTGGAGGCGTTGGAGATTGGGTAAGTCCCTTAAAATTATTATGCAGGTGCAGATTTGGTTAATGTTACCGAAGAACGCCCAGCCATAGAGCCTATCTACCTTTCGCTGCCAGCATCTTTACATCTTTCCCTGAAGTCTTACGACCACTTCATATTTTTGCTTCATATCCGCACGTCAGCCTTTGGTACTGCATACGCCAAAGACATCATCCCAGAAACATGTCATGCCCTTATCCAACTCCTTCCCGGGCTTATACCCCTTCTTCCCCGAGCAGCTATTGCTGTCGTCATGTTGATAAGCTTCTGGAAGCCAAGTGCCGACGTACAAGCGCCATATGGAGGTCCCGTTGACAGGACGGCCGATCGGGATCCAAATTTCTTTAGAAGTGACGCTCCCGGAGAGTTGACAAATTACTCTAAAGGTGTTCTACTCACTTTTACAATGTACATTGCTTTCAGACTCTTGGTTGTTATCGCTTCTGCGATTGGTTTATGGGTATCATCCGCTAGACCTCTTGGTGGATTCATCGGGAAGCGTTTCCAACGCAGATCTCCGGTCGGCCCTGCTGGTCCGTCTACTCCCCGTAGGCACCATCGAAAATCGGCTTTTCAACCGCGCGACCCCAGCCTCACCCACTCTCCCCAGAAAAACTGGGTCGATGAGAGCTCCTGGGATTGGGCTTGGAAGGAGAGGATGAGGGCTAGGGTGCAAGATGCTTTCGAGCTCTGCATAGTAAGGCTTGATGGCGATGATGGTATATTCAAGCAGACTGGTGAGACAGGAACGGGACAGGATGTGCCGTGGGCAAAATCTTCGTATAAAGCTACTGAAAGGATTCCCATGGAAGAAAGGGAACAAAAGGACGCTAGTTATTCAGCCACCAATTTTATCGGCCAAATCATTGCGCATGAGTCCAGTCCATCTTGTTCACTATCCGCAATCGACGAGTTCGAAGCCACTCGGCCAGAGTCCATTCTTGATCCCACTGGTGATGCAAAGGTTCAACCGTCCTCGTCGAGAGCCGCTACCAACCCTACGAGTTCTACGAACGATCTCTTTTACACTCCCCCCGCTAGTATCACTTCCGCTGCCAAGAAGGAATCATCCGTAGCTGATGCGATCGTGAAAGGCGGGGTACCTCTCAGCGCATACGAAAAGCCTTCCGGATGGATGACCGAGTTTGGCGTCAAGGAGGAAAAAGCTCGAGAGACTCAGGACTGTGAAGGAAGTGACAATGAGTCAACAGGTCTCCTTTCTGCTCAGACGAGTCCACGGGAGTCCATGCTTTTCCGAGAATGGTCTGGCTCAACTGCTTCTCATCTTTCCCACAAAATGTCCGGTGATGTTTCTCAGCACTCTCACTCCACGACATCTGGTACAGGATCCGGATCTGATAAGACCTCTACAACATCTATCCGACAAAGTGCGTATACTACTTCACATCCTCATGTTACGGATTTGGCAAGAACAAGGTCAAGTAGTATCACCATGATTAAAGAGAGTTTGAACGGCGTGGCACTTGCAGCTGCTAATGGGAGCGCGGGACTTGTTAGAAGGGCAAGAAGTGGGACGATGTTGAGTAACGGGACCAAAGGGAAGAGGTATAACAAGATTAGCGACGATGAAGGGGGTGAGGAGTTGGCCAATGATGGTAGGTAAACGTGATGCCTATCATTCAGAGGTTCTTAAACTGACGTTGCTACAAAGAACTTGTCACACCACGCTCCAAGCATGACAAAACTATGGGCCTTGGAGTACCGTTTGTGTATCTGTCACCACATGATGACTATAATCACCAAGGCACGACAAGAAACGATATGACATGACTTCATCCTCATCATATAATGCGATGATCAACGAAATTTATTGTACAGATGAATACGCTCGATTGAACTAATCTGGATATAGCGTGGTTAAAACTGGACCTATGAAGGCGAAGAACAAGCGCACAAGGCAAACGTACGTTATAGTGGATTCTGTGGATTATATCAAAATCTTTGCAAAAACTAGTCCGTCTTATGAATTGCGCAATAAATAACACATTTCGCTTTACAATACACTGTGTTAATCTTTGGTTACAGCTTTTTGCTAATCTTATACAATTGCTATCAACTCCAGTCCAACTGCTCGCCGTAGTTCAAGTGCTAATTTGATGAATTTCTTCTTTGCGTAAACCCTGATGTCGACCAAAAAGCATTTTGAGCACGAAGAAATTTGTGTAAAAGGGCCAGCTGACTGATATCCAGAGCAGAAGAATTGGACCTTGTGACTCACCCAATTATCCTCAAAAATTCATCTAAGGAATGATACAAGTACTGCCAATGTGCGTAATTGTATAAACGGCAGTTTTCCACCATCTACTCTTACACGCCGGTCCTTCTTGCCCTTGCCTCGTCATTAACAATTAGCTCATACTGCTCTTCTTCATATTCGTGTTCGCTCTTTCCTTGATGGGGCTTTTCATTTCCCAGTTGATAGGCCAGCACAAGAGAAGGGACAGTCAACAACACCAACATAAGCCAGACCAACTGCATCCCGGGAGAGTAAGGAGGGAAGCCTGTGGAAACGGAGAAAAACCAGCTGATAATAAAAGGGCCGATCGCGCGTCCTGCAGCCTGGAAAAGCGGATGTCAGTTTGTCTCTGATGCGAAAAAAAGAAATGGTAAACCGCACTGATATACTAAAGCCGAGCGAATTTGCGGTTGCCAAGTATTCGGGGCCAGGAATAGCATCCAACGTGATCGTGTCGAGTTGTCTAAAATCCGTGATCAGTTACGGTGACCAGAAGGAATCATCTCAATAGACTTACATTGAAGCGAAATCTCCAGCCCTTCTCAGTATCATATGTATTGACATCACTATCCATACAGAAACAGGCGTGCCATTTCCTTCATAAGTGAAATTGAGGGACCACAAGACCGGGAAAAATATCGTCGCTAAGAGATAACAAGAAAGACCTAAGGAAAAACAGGTGCCCGTTAGATAATGGCGTAAAAGGCTAAGAGAGTTTCGACATACAGAACAAAAGGCAGCGATTCTCAGGCATAGATGAATGTACAACTGGGAAGACAAAAATCATCATAAAAATAGAAAGAGCGGCAGAACATCCTAGAATGACACCTAGCTTTTGAGTCTATCGACGATCAGCAAAAGCTAAAGGAAAGCTTGAATCATCTCACTGATATGCCCAGACCCCCGAATTCCTTGTCGGTGAAGCCAAAGAGAGGGAAGACAGCTTCGAAAGAGAATGCGATGGCGTTTTGTACTATGAGAAACTGCTTTAGGGCCATCACGTTTAATCGAACGCGACAGATGTACGGCCGTACAGAGTGAGAACTTGCCGAAATTTCTTGTACTTCAGTAGTCCTACTATGTTGCTGCTCCTTGGGCCTTCAACCTTTCCTCTTAGAGAATGAGAGAGGTCATGTTTTGAACGATCTAGAGTCTTGAGCAGCTCTTTATGAGCCATTTCTTCTGTTGCTTTGTAAGAGAACGTGGTGTCATACCTCTGGTAGAATTGAAATAGACATCCAAGCAGCAATGGTTGCAGATAGGCCAGTAACGAAAGCTGGCAATAAATACGGATAGTCGGAAAATAGTGTCCATGAGGAAGGCAACAGTCGAGGTACAGGGTTGGCAAGAAGCCCTCCCACCAGAGGTCTGATAACATTTGATTGAGCGAATCCGTTACTCCGACGAAAGCGAGAAGAACTCACGCCGTAGTCATTCCTACAGTAAAAGCCGGTGAGAAAACAGCGAAACCTATGGAAAGGATGATCAGCAACCGGATCCTTAAGTTTCTTTTTGATGTGCCTTTGGACAACTACCCACCTTTGATTCTGTTTGTCCGATCTCACATTTTTCCCACCATAGTCCTGGAAATCACACCGCACCCTGCTAATAATCCCACTGGATTACAGTAACCGCCATGGTCAATACAGTATCCCGCGATTTGATAGTATAACTCAACACTTACAGCAACCGCGGAGAATGATCACTGCCCATACAGTCGATGAGAAGCCGAAAGCAACTCCAAAGACCCCCCACATTACCTCTAGCACTATTAAGACAGGCCGCCTCCCAAATCGGTCCGCCAATGGTACGTATATAGGTGCCGATAAGGATTCAGTCACCATCATCACCGATTCCTGTTCAAATTAGTATCGATTTAGTTATATAACATACAACTCACGGCTGTGGCAGACCATACACCCACAGACTTCTCCGCCACCCCCATGGAATGTATCATCTCGTTGATGTAAGGGAATATTACACCATAAGTGACACCTTCTGACCATCTCTGTATAAAAAGAGGAAATAACTTGAGATAAGGAACTGGCGTTATGAGGCGATAATGGGGAGTGCTTGTGGGAGACTCGATGATTACTGATGAGGGCGGATGAGTATCGGCTTCCACCTCAGAAACTCCTGTTGAAAGATGGTGAGGTAGAGGTGAAGGCTGTCGTTGTGTCAAGGTCATTGTAAAGGATGTGTTATGTCCGGGCAGGTAATATTTATTACAATTCCTTTACTATTGCAGTTGATATTCAGCTGGATGACTGTCGATTTCCTGATTACTGGTAGAGTGACAGCAACATGCGTCGCATGTGCCGGGCGTCGTCTTGAACGAATGTGTTGCGCGACTTTATTGCTCGATTGCAATACCGGTACACTTGCAATGTATTTTTGAGGAAAAAACGACTTACTGGGTATATAGGTTATAGTTGATTTGCTCTGGCAAGTCTTCATTATCAGACGGAATCTCTGACTTGAGCTGTTTTTGTATGCGACCCCGCCGGACATCGGACTCCAAACTTGTCACCATCTTCAAGGCGAAGCGAAGAAGCTCGCTGGCCAATCACCGCTCAAGATGCGATCGGTTTACCCGACTTCGGGCTGGCGGCAGGCAAACATTGCTACTACTTCGTTTGATAATACGCATGTTAATGTTGTCAAGTCGTCCTTGTAGTTGTTTTCTTTGATCTGCTTCCATTGATGACTTTTGGCGGGCTCCGACCATGCTCTCATACGCTTTACATCCTCTCTACGGACATAGACATAATAAACCACGCCAGCAAGCATCGCCCTCCTGCATGACGTCCAGCACGCCAACCACGCAGAAACAAAATTCTTTTCGACTTATGCTATACCCTGAGTTGGGAACCGCCTCCCCTTACCCCTTGGCCATTGTGATCTGTCACCATCACCTCTCAATCCCATTATTGTAGTCGACATTTCTGTCAATGGCTTGAATACCCATTCATTTGCTGACGGTGTCGTGTTAGGTGCGGACTGTGACAGATTAAATGACTCCGAAGATGGTGCTATCTTCAGCGACGAGGGGATGATTGAAGATGACGATTTTTCTGAAGTCGTAGAAGGTTGGGTTGATGGTGGGGTTGGCTTTGGAGAAGCAAGAGGGAGTCTTGTAGGAGATGGAAGTAGAGACTCAGGCGGCGCAGGTGATGGTGGCAGTTTTCCGGTAGTCGAAGCTGTGGTTGCGCTTTCCCATGGGGGTCTTGACCTGTCTTGTGCGCTGCTAGAGCTTGAAGCGGCTATAGATGTTTCTGATGTAGGTGACTACGAATAGTCAGCCTTGACTTTTAGAACGTATGACGGACCTCTTTGCACCTGCTTAGCTCTGTAGCTTCTTCGCCTGTAGCGTTTTCACTCTCCCCGCCACCACTGCCTTTGCTATTTGGACTACTGTCTCCAGTTTGGAGTCGCGCTTTGACAAGCCCAGCGATTTCTATCAAGCCCTTTATAGCCGATGCTCCACTTTCTGGATCACTGCTCCAATCGACGCTTCTCACAACTCTCGATATCTCTGAAGTAATATATGTCGTCAATGCCTCGGGAGTGATACTGTCACCATAGCTGCCAGCTCTTGATATATCGGAGGCTGGACTTGAAGAGGCAGGATATGTATTATCTGTCGACATAACAGCCTTCTATGTGGTTGTATCGCGTCAGTGTTACATTGGGACTTTAGACAGTAATACGGAGTAGGAACTGTGCCCCTAAAAGCCAGCCGCTCACCACCTGCCATGCTGGGAGTAGTATAACTCGATTCCTTCCTTTCTTCAAGGGAATGGTCTTCCTTTCTTTTTGGGTATATCCTCACCTATGCATAAAGATCTTCTCATGCTTAGGAGCACCATCAGCACGCTCCTCTAAGACTAGGGGAAAAAAGACATCATCGTCCGCCAGCGACTCATCATTATTATTGGCATCAGTACTTTTCCCTACTTTTCGCCCTGCCATGGGGGAAGTCAACAGACAGACTCTTGCCATAGTAAAACATGTACATGTGATCATCATGCGTAACTGGCTACAGCTGCTATGTTGTACATACCTTCTTGTTGTGATTGTAATTCATTTATAAGCATTTTCCATCATCTGTCCGTCTATCGGTTGGAACTTGGACAATAGGGCAATTTAAGTTGACCCCTACTTAAGCCTGGTTTTAGCGTCCGCCGTTCTTGGATACACTTGAGCATCAGATAGGTCTGTGAAGTCTTCGTAGCATATTTCTTCATTCATTCTATATATCTTCATTGCAAATAGCGAAATAATCCTCCTATATCCAACGAAAACAGAGGATATCAAGAAAATGCCTTTCAACGACGAGTTGGACACTCCAGCATTTAGGGCGTGGCTCAGCAGAACCATCGAGCCTCTGTAAGTGTCATTTCAATTATTATCATCAGAGCGATAGCTGACGGATTATCTTTTTACAGATGTGATGCCGATCCTACAGTCCTCTCAGATTATATTGTGGCTTTGATGAAGCACGATGCTTCCATGACAGAAGATGAGTGGAAAACTGTCAGTGGTTTGAAGGTGGCGTCATAGTCCTTAGTGCTGACTATCTTCTTATTGTAGTTCATATCACGAGAACTGGTGGACTTTCTCGAGAGCTGTGGGTTTCAAGTGTCTGTTCGGATTTTCAAAGATGTATGCTGACGGGCTACGCAGCTTCTGGACCATTCGTCGAGACACTGTTCCAAACACTTCACTCCAAGAATTACGATTTGACACAAACACTTCCTGTTCCAGCAGCAGCATCACATCCTATTCCTACAGGGCCTGCCGCAGAAGTAGCACCTCGACCATCTGCTGGACCTTCAACAATGCAGAATGGTCAACAGAAAGATGTTATCATGCAGGAAATGCCCGTTGGAGTATCTGGTAGACGAAAATGCCGTGATTATCACGGTACGTAGCCTCTATGTTGGAGAATCGCCACAAGCTAACCACAGTTACCAGAGCGAGGATATTGTATGCGGGGCGCGAACTGTCAATATGAACATTCTGCGGATATGCTCATACCCACACCCGAGATGATGTTCCAAGGATTTCTTCCACCCTTCATGCCCGGCATGCCGGGTGTACCCATACAATATCAAGGCATGCAGCCTATGCGTCCAATGGCCATGCAAGTTCCAGAGTTTCGAGATAATCCAAATGGCCGAAACCGTTCCTTTGGCAACCGACCGCCTCCCTCCAACGAAGGCGAAAGCTTCGAAGGGTCCTCCCGGCCTCCGAGCGACCACAGCAAGACAACGCTTCTCATTACCGACATCCCCGACGCCAATATGTCTGTTGTAGCTATTCGCAATTACTTCCAACAGTTTGGGACGATAACGAGTGTTGCGCTTGAAGGTCGAGGAAACCGGGCTTTGGTCAGCTTCGCGTCAAACCTCGAGGCCTATAAGGCATGGAAATCAGATGAGGCTGTGTTCGGGAATAGGCGTGTCAAGGTCCTCTGGCATAAGCCTAGGCCTGGACAGGGTGCGGCAGGACAGAAGGCTTTGGAACAAAGCAAGCAACTGTTAGAAAACTTGCAGAAGATGGAGGCTGGAGAGGGTCCAAACCAGGGGATCAAGCCTAAGTTGAGTGGGCCTGAGACTCGGTTGCAGGCTACCTTGGCCGAGTTAGAGCATCGAGAAAAGCAATCAAAAAAGGAGCCCCTTATTGCTGAGCAAAAAGTGCTGTTGAAGCGTGCGTCCACAGGCACGAAAGAAGAGAAAGTCCAGATTTTGAAGAGACTGCGAGAAATAACGAAGGAGCTTGATATCATCAACAATCCGCCGCCTAAACCTGAGTCCATGGATGTTGATGATGCTAAGAGCCGGTTGGATAGGGAACTCGCGGCTCACGGGATGGAAATGGGTGGACAGGATGAAGAGGAATTGGCGAGGCTAAACGCTCAACTGGCTTCTTTGAAGGAGAAGGTGAGTCACCTTTCATTGTTCTTTTTTAAAATTAGGTTAATCAATCTCCAGGCCAACACCTTGGGTGTCAACGCTTCTGCTCGTTACTCGCCATACTCCCGTGGCCGAGGTGGACGCGGACGCGGTCGTGGTGGTCCCCCTCGACCCATGCGGCTCGACAACCGATCGCGCACCATCCTCGTCTCTGGTGACCGTTTCGGCGACGAAGAAGCTAGGAGAGTTGTCCAGGAATGGTATGAGTCAACAGGCGGTGGTGTTGAGTTTGTCGATGGCAGCTTGAGAATCACCTACCCTCAGCGCGAGATGGCTGAAAAGGTGTGTCTTGACTATGTCTTCATGCCAACAATTGCTGACTAGGCATCAAAGGCTTTGGCCCTCGGTACGAACGAGTTACGCGAGAAAGCGGGCCCCATTCGTACCGCTTGGGAACCCCTGAAACCCCTCGAGCGATACCAGCCTTCAGACGTAGAAATGACTGTGCATATGGGCGAAGAAGAGCTCAGAGGAGAAAAAGACGATGATGAGTAGACATTTAGCGAGGTATCAAAAAGAAAGGGAGGCGATAATCCGTATGTTTTATATGTGTATCAACCGGGCTATGGCATGGTCATCTGCATTTGCCCAAAATTACTGATTACAGAGAAGTGTACACCTTCAGATCTGGAATGTCATGTTAATCACGGCACTATATCGCACAAAAGATGTTACTCTTGACACACTAATCTTAGGCATCCATATTAAACCCCTTGCCCTCACGCTTAATGCTCCTTCAAGCAGCGTCACCTTGACACCAAGGAAGCATAATAATAAAGGACCTCTCCACATCATCCTGACGCCTGCCGATTTTTTCTGAAGATTTTGGATGCGGCTAGAACTCAAAGGATGACAGGCTCTTTTGTTCATTTTCCCCTTCTTGCGCGTGTTGACGGAACCTTTGTTCATTAATGTGAGGACAATGCGACCACCTTATAAGATGCAGGGACTGAATTACGTTGCCTTTACCCACTAAGCACAGGCAACAATTATTTATCTCGGTGAGTTTCTATTATAGGATGCAAGGGCAAGGCGTGCTGACGAAAGAAGTTGACTAACCAGCTTCAGTAACTTATGAATACTAATAACGAAGCTGGACTTCGTTGAACACGTTCTTTACTGATATCAATCTTCTGTGACAATCGATTGTTTAATTGGCTTTATCGAGTACAAATCAAGCAAGGCGCGCTTCACGATGCATTTCGTCAGCAATACCGCTCTCTTTGCGATTCTCACGGCTCTTGCTGTTCGTTCAGCACCTGCTCCACAATCTGGTACCGATTACACTTGTGATAGTGACACTCAATGGCATGACGCATACCAGACCGTTACTTGTCCTGGCGATACCGTTTGTGTCACTGGTGCCAGTGGGAACCCTTGCCAATTTCCATCGGGGTAAGTTTTATTAATGTTTCGTGACGATAATATTGACAAAAGTAGTTATGGACAGTCTGGAGTAGTGGCTGTTGCGGTCACTTCTGCCGCTGCTGTAACTTCGGCAGCCGCGGTAGCCACTTCGGCTAGTGCTGCTGGAGGGGTAACCTCAGCGACTTCAGCTGGAGGTATCAGCATCAGCGGAAACGCAGCCACTTCAGCTTCAGAAGAAGCTGTAACTTTGTCGTCGGGGGCTACAGCTACCGAATCTGGTGGTGGAGGCAGTGCCTCGCACACGAACTCTGCAGCATCGGCAAGTGGTACCTCCACTTCGGACGGCACTAGTGTATCGAACAGATTTGTGACTTATTGGGATAAGTGAGTACTGCCATTTAAGGCAGTCGAAAAGTACTAATCAGAATTCAGCTACGCAAATATGGGAGGGGTCAACGCTGGTCAATTGACGGCTGTTACTCATGTAATTCTTTGTAAGTTCATCTCCATCAGATTAGTCAACATTCTAACCCGTTTGATCGTCATAGCCTTTGCCGATATGACCGACTGGGCTACCGAGCAAACGACTTGGAAGTTCATGGAATCTTCCAACGGCAACTTTGACTCTTCAACAGCCGCAACGCTCAAGGGCATGCAATCGGGTCTTAAAGTTTGTGGAGCTCTTGGTGGTTGGGGTCTCGATAGTGTTATGGCTACTGCAGTACGAGGCGGAGACTCAACTATTGCAACGTTTGTGGCCAATGTGAAGGGATTTGCCGACTACTTCAACTTGGACGGCATTGATATTGACTGGGGTATGACCAGCACTTGATAAATGCACAAGTCACTGATACTGAAAATTAGAATTCCCCTCCGCCTCTGATGACGCCAACCTCATCACTTTTATTACCCAGCTGCGTGCTGCACTTGGTGATGACAAACTTATTTCAGTCGCACTTGGCTCCCGAGTTGATACTACCGATGCCGCCGCGTTCAATAGTGACACGTTCTCGAAACTTGACAGCCTTGTTGACATGTGGAACCTCATGACTTACGACTATGTCAATCGCTACAGTACTGTCACCGAACAACAGGCTGGTAACCGCGTTGTCACCACCGTCATGGATTACTATGAGCAGCAAGGTATCACCATGGAGAAATGTAACGTCGGTTTTCCTATGAACGCCAAGTACTTCACCCTTACCGAAACCTGTGATTCTTCAAACCCAATCGGCTGTTCTCTTCCAGGCACCGACTACTATGAAGACAGCGGCGTTGATAATTACAAGTCGGGATGGGTCAGATTTAATCCAGATTTGGATTCTTCGCTGGGTACAGAAGGAACAGAATGGGCGACCAAGATGAGGGCGCAGTGGGAAGCTCGGCCAACCGATGGAAGTACAGAGATTACTGCCGATGTATCGAACGCCTGGGTTGATGAGACCAATGATGTCTTCTGGACTTGGCTGTCTGACTCTGACATGAAGACAACTTGCCAAAACTGGGTGACGTCGGGCAAGGTGGGAGGCGCTATGGTTTGGAGTCTGAACCAGGTGACTATCCATTCATTTATAGTACGTGCTCAAATGCTGATCCACTTTTGACACACAGGACGACGAAAGTCAAGACGGAGGGAGTCACTTGACTGCACTTGCAGAATGTATCCAGGGGTCGTAATCCATAGTCCGGATGTGTGATTAGAGTACTCCTAGTTGATGATGACATGTTACCGTCCCTATGTTGTAATCTTCCGCATTGGACATTCGTGTATGTAGTAAGCCAAGTTGAAAAACATGAAAAATATAAATAAAGATACTCCAGTACTCGTAGTGTTGGTCTCCGCTTTCTCTGCCGCATTTCTTAAAAGAGCCTTTTGCCTTCTCAGATTTATGGATTATGGGCAAAATAACCGCATTTTCCTCCCTCTTATTTGTTTGCTTGTTTGTCTAGCGAACAAAAAAGCGAAACTCTCCCATAACACTGAATTATAGGACATTTGCTGCAGCCATTGAGTATCAATCATACATGCGCCGATGAAAAAAGTAATGTCAAAGAATGCTACAACAAAAGTCTAATTCCTCACACAATCAATCTGCGCAGTATACCAATTTGTGATGGCCTTGGTATCGCCAGTGATCGCCACGCTGTCAAAAGTCTTGAGTGCATCTACCGCTAGCGGCCCGTCATTCACCAATCGGCCAACCCACTTGCCGTGCTTGCGAGCCGCTGCTACGATCTTGTCGATAGCCTCGACAAAGACGGGTTCATCTCCTCTGGCTGGAGTGTAGCCGAGGAGTGATTGAGCGAGATCGTTGGGGCCGATGAAGAGGTAATCTGAAGTGTTGTATCAGCTTGATGTCTTTTTGAGGTTTTGGCGGGAATTTAACGGGGACTTACCAATACCGGGAACTGCAGCAATCTCTTCCACATTCTCCACCCCTTGCTTAGTCTCAATCTGAACGATCGTCAAGATTGTTTCGTTGGCAGTCTTCATGTACTCTGGTGTAGTGAGACCGTGACCAATAGCCGGGAATGCGGACCCTTGGCCACGAAGACCGTAAGGAGGGAATTTCGAGTAGGTGACGACAGCTGCAGCTTCCTTGGCGGTGTTGATCATGGGAACCATGAGACCGCTACCCGCCAGAAAACGATAGGTCAGTACTAATCACTGTGTGTGGAAATATTTAGCGTACTGGGCACCAGTGTCAAGCGCTCGCTTGAGGATATCGGGTTGAGGCCCGCGGACACGGATGATAGGGCTGACACCAAGAGCAGAGATGGCAGAGACCGAATTGTGCATCTGATCGTCTCCGATGTGTCCGTGTTCACAGTCAATGATCACTCCCTACATTTCACAAGTAAATATCGCTGCACGGAGAACATCGCTTGGAGTATGGGATGAACAAGTACTCACATCTAAGCCAGTCAAAGCAATAATTTGGGCATGTCGAACACTTGGGATGGCAATAAAGGTCATCAGGGCTGGAGTTTTTGACCTGAGGGCGTTGAGGAGGCGGAGCCGGGGGTTCTGGACGGTAGTGGTGTGGGCGGTAGCGACGTTGGCGACGGTCATTGTTCGTTATGAGTTTTGCTTTGTGTAATGTATGTGGACAAGTTACGAGTTCGGAAGGTGGGTATGGAAGTAGTACATGATATGTTCAATGGCTATATAGCATGTCATTCTGTGAGTACTGCCGTCTTGCACGTACTTGTTCATGATGCCGCCGAATGGAATCCATTCTGTATAACTACCGAGAGGAGCACGAGGAGTGGAGGAGTTGAGTCACGTGATGTTCCGAGAGGAGCGCCTCAGTCCTGCTCCTCCTCCACTCCTCCGTGCCTGGATCTGACTTTATTTCAATTTCCTTGTCAACAAAACCAACAGCAATCCGCCCACCGCCAGCTCCTCCAGCTCACCAAAGGTCAACTGATAACGCATACAACAAACAGATAACGGCCCGTATTGCTATGTTGCTCACTCTCTTGCATCTACTCACTCACTCATTCACTCACTCGCCCCTCAACCATCTCCACCGCAAACTCATATAATATCCCCTTCTTGGATCATGCCCAAAGCCCACCCAATCAACCGTCAAAGATGACATCCCCTACAACCACCCGGCCACCTATGCCGCCTTCGCCCAAGTCTAGCTTTGACGAACCCAAAGAGGATGTTGTCGTCGAGCTTCGGGGGGTCGATGCAAAATACACCAAGCCTATCCCTGAGAACATTCGCAACCTGTCGGCGGACGAGTTGAAAGCCATCGAAAAGAGGATCGTACGCAAGGCGGATATGGTTATGATGTATGTTTCTTCGATTGAATTATTATGGTATGAACTGACGTGCCTCAGGCCTATCATGGGTCTCTTGTACATCTTGAACTGTAAGTTTTGACAGGGTAAATGCGCCATGTATCAGGACTGATTACTCCTTGACAGACGTTGATCGTCAGAACTTGGCATCTGCCAAGCTTCAAGGTATCATGACCGACCTCAACATGACTACTCAGCAGTTTGCGACAGCAGTGTCTATTCTATTTGTGGGATACCTCCCTTATCAGATCGTATCAAACGTCCTTATCAGCCGTATCTCCCGTCCTGGTCTTTGTGAGTCTTGGAATTATTTGACCTCATAATTCAAGATTGGTATCTGACACTGAGTTTCAGATATTTGCATTGCTTGTGCCATCTGGGGTGTCCTCAGCGCCTGCACAGCCGCCGTCAAATCTTACGGTGCCCTCCTCGCTGTCCGTATCATGCTCGGTTTCGTCGAAGCCGTGTTCTTCCCGGGTGCTATCTATCTCCTATCTGCTTGGTACACCAAGAACGAACTTGGTAAACGTATCGGAGGTCTCTATATCGGACAGCAAGTCGGTAACGCCTTTGGGGGTCTTATCGCTGCGGGGTGCTTGAAGCTTGATGGTGTGCATGGTATCGCCGGTTGGCGTTGGCTTTTCATCATGTACGTAACATTCTTTCTCATCCTTCATTATCATTGGCTGACCAGTATTGAGTAGTGAGGGTGCAGCCACAGTCGGTGCCGCTCTTCTTTGTGCCTTTGTGCTTCCTGAATACCCTTACAACGCTCGTCTCCTCAAACCTTTGGAGAGGGAGGTAGCTGTCTGGCGATTGGAAATTGAAGCAGGTGCAGCGGAAGGTAATGAGAAGGTTGGAGCTTGGGCTGGGTTTAAAGAAGGCTTCCACGACCCCAAGGTATGTCACCTCCTTAATGAGTTATGGGATTATGGACTGACTTGGTTGCCTAGCTTTATGCGCTCATCTTCTTCAACATGATGTCCCAGACTCAAGGTTCTATTGCCAACTTCTTCCCTACTATCGGTATGTCTTGCGCTAGACAGAAGAGAAATAACAACACTGACAAATATCCTTGGACAGTTCAAACCCTTGGATACAGTTCTATCATCACCCTTCTCCTCAGTGCGCCGCCATATGTCTTTGCAGGAGGCTACTACATGGGTATGACATGGATCAGTGACGTACGTCTTTCCTATACCCCCCCATTCGCCCATGTACATCTTCTCACATCAGAACCACAGCGTTACAACATCATGTACCCCCTTATCGTGATCAACATTTGCCTCGCCATCGTCACTTACATCATCCCCATGGCCACCCTCTCTATTGGCGGTCGATACACTGCCATGATCTTCATGCCATGTACCTCTGTCGGTCCTCAACTGCTACTTTACAAGACTATCAACCACCATATGCCTAGACCTGTCGCCAAGAGGGCAGCGGCTATTGCGTTGATGAACGCTATCGGCGGTACCTCTAATATCTGGGCGAGTTACCTTTGGTTTTCTGGACCAAAGTATTACGCTGCCTTTGGAACCTGTACGTCCCTCCACCCCTGTTGACGCTTGATACGCCTTTTGCTGACCCTCTTGGTCCTGTCATAGTTATTGGCGCGGCAGTTCTTTTCCTCATCACTATCACTGCTTACCGCTTCTATGTCCGACGTGAAAACAGACTGCTCGACGGTACCCCCGAAGAAGTGGCAAGAGTTATGAAGAGGGGTGTCACTCAAGAGCAGGTCGATATGGGATGGAGGTATGAGGGTTACTAATAAGTAGAATCTTTAGCTATAAGGAGAAGGTAGGATGAGGTGATCCTTTGTTGTTTTAGGTACGATACATACGGTTCAGTCCTTGGCCGGTTTGTTAAAAAGGCAATGTTCTCGAGGTTGAGTTTACGGGAAATCGTCATGTAGCACGTGGGAAATAAGGTACTTTTATTCTATAAGTTGTCGGTCGGATATTATGCAAACTGAGTTGTACGGATGTCTTCTCGAAGGACTTGGTCGATTTTCATTTTTAGGGTATATGATCAGAAAAGAAAAAAACCTCTTTCAATCTCGAGTCACGCAATAATAATATATCTCAGTTTGGACGAGTTATTGTCCTTGACTTTAATTTTGCTCTGTGTTCCTACCTCAATCCGGCCCATTATCACAGATTTATGCGGTTTTGAGATGGGAGGACTTATGCGCATAGAACGCCTTCATCAAAATCTGTAAAACAAGTTCAAAAGCTCATCTCGCCCCCCGACGAATAATCATCTATTGGCAGGTTATCTTTCAACGAAAAGAGCGTGCAACGTAGGAGCATCTTTAAAGAATAGCATCTTTAGAGCGCGCTTGGATGATCAAATGCTAGTTGCATGTACCTTCAAGTACGATGGAATGAATGCTACAATCCCAACCCCTGCTTCTTTCCTCCTAAGTTACAATTGCTTCTATCTCTCGCTTATGCCTGGGCAATGCACTCAATCTCAATGATAGTACCCTCTCCAGGGAGGTCGCCGGCCTGGATACAGGTTCTAGAAGGAGGATTGGGAGGAAGGAACTAGAAAAAAAAGGGCCAATCAGCCTAATAATGATGCAATGTGGGACAGGTGCCGGCTTACAGCAATGTAAACCTCATTCATGGCCGCAAAGTCCTTCATGTCCTTGAGGTAGACGTTGTACTTGACGACCTTGTCGAGTGATGAACCCGCGAGCTCAAGGACTTTCTGGAGGTTGGACAAGACGGTGTGCTATATGAATTTTTACAATGAATCAGATATCCCGTGTTCCATAGCTCCCTACAAAGAAATGAAAAGGACTTACAGTGGCCTGCTTGATCTCGCCTGTCGCGGTTTGGCCGGCGCAAAAGACAAGACCGGGGACCTTAACGGCCGGGCCTTTTGATCACGGTCAGCGATGTATGAATACAGATGATGGCGTTAAGAATACTAACAGTTGTGAGGCTTGGGAGGGAATTCGGCAGAGCTGATGAGTTCTCGAGACATTCTGGCTGTATGATGGCTTGTAGTGTTACTGAGTCAATAGGGGCTGGGAAAATATGTGGCTACGCGTATGCGTTGAGGTTTTAAAAATCCAAGTGGTGACTTCAGTGAGAACTAAGGTAGTCTGGCCGGTTATATAGTATGGACCTTGTCAGATTGAGAGGAGTGCTCCTCCGTCACTCAAATCGACATATCGACGGCATAACTTCACTGGGACGGAACATCTGATGACCGGGGTACTGCCTGATTCGGGTTCATGGGGTAACCCGGGCTGGTATTGTCTGAAGCCTAGCGGCGGAGTAAGTATAGATCATATCAGCCGCACCCTTCTCTACTTGGTATAGGTGCAGGAGATGATCCGGGTAAAAGATATAGACGGAGGAGTGAGATGAGCTCCTCAATCTTCATCGTGGGTGCTCGTTCGGCTATTCGGCAATTAACGGCAATTCCACAACCCTCATTCATTTTCACATCGGTCAATAATAAAAATTAAGCTTGTCTTAAATCGCGTATCAGTCATTTTCATTTGTCGTACCATGTGGTGTTGGTGATGAGCTCCTCTCTCAGGCCCCTCTTGTCCGCCGAAGAGCAAGGCAGATAGCCTCAACGTGCTCACTCGTAAACCATGACCCCGCATGTGATCAGGGTGCCCCACAGCCCCGCATTTCACTCCTCTGCAAAGTGCTCCTCGCTGCTCTCCATGCCTGTCGGCTTCTAGCAAAAGTTTCGATGCTCAATCATTGCGGGATCAGGCGGGTAGTATGATGCGCAGTGTGGGATAACTGTCAATTGTCAACGAGCTCCTCTCAGATAGCCACAGCTCGTGACGGAAACTGAGCATACAACAACATGTCAACTTTCCAGCGATGACAAGTCCTCCAAAGTATCAACTGGTATATAAGTCGATCAGTTGGAGCGATCTTCTCTATTGTCACAGCTTCAGTCACTTACATCACATCTACAACTACCCAGCACAAGCTTCAAATCATCAAACATGACCGCGACACCTGCTTTCAACCCTCCTGCCGCCAACCTTCCTGGCAAGCCCTACGTCCGACCTTGGATTCCACCCCCTGTCACTAAGGAGACCCACAACTTCGCCAAACTTAGCAGTATCAAATTGTCCTTGATGGACTCTGATGACCCCGAAGTCGTCGATAACCTCGTGCAACAAGTGAAGGGGGCGATTCGGGAGGATGGGTTCCTGTTCCTTGAGGACTACGGTGTATCACTCGAACAAGTGAGATTTAGTTTGGTGCGCTTACCACTGGTTCAAAGCTTACTGCCTGCACTGTAGCTTCACCGACAGTTTGCACTTGCTCAATATCTCTATGACAACATTGCAGAAGAAGACAAGGAAGCACTCCTCTTCCACCCTGACACTGGTCGTTGGGCTGGCTACAAACACCCCTACGGTTTCAAGGTGAGCATATATCATTTGTTTTATCTTGCCTATGTTATATTGAACAGAACTGAATAACTTTGATTTAGCGTCACAAGGGCACCAAGGACGGTATCGAACAATTTAACTGGTACACCGCTGAGTGGGACGACATCAACCGCGTGCCCAAGTGTCTCCACCCCTTCATGGACGAAATCAGGGCTTTCGCTGAGGTATGTCTAGTACCTTCGCGCCCTGTATTGCTCATCTTACTAATGTGCCGTGGTTAGTATCTCACCGGCTCGGTTAACCGTCGGCTTCTCACTCTCTTCTCCCGAGTCCTCGAGCTCGACGATGACTACCTCTGGAACAATGTCCAATCCCACGGCTCTCCCACCGGCGAAGGCTACTTCCGCCATGCTCTCTTCCGACCAGTCGAAAAATCCACTGACGAAGCTTCTAAGGGTCTTCGTATGCACGGCCATACTGACTTTGGTCTCACCACTTTGCTCTTCTCTGTACCCGTCTCTTGTCTCCAAATTTGGGGTAAAGATGAACAGTGGTATTATGTGCCTTACAACCCTGGGTCCTTGGTTATCAATATTGGTGAAACATTGGAAATTGTCTCTGGTGGACACTTCAAGGCTACCAGACACAGGGTCTATAGACCTCCTGCCGTAGGTCTTGCCTCTTATCGTGACATCTTTCCTTCGCTGAGTGGTGTTCTCTAGGACCAACTCCAGACCGAACGACTTTCTCTCGTCCTGTTCAACAGTAGTGTTGGTGATCTTCGAATGACTCCTGCCGCTGAGTCACCCCTAATCAAGCGGGAGGGTTGCATCGAAGAGCAGGGTGTGTACAAGGAGTTTAAGAGGGTGATGGACCTCGGTGTGCCTGTCAGTGTTCTTCTTCCTGCTAGTTTTGAGGTACGGCAGAAGCTGATATGATTATGACAGGTGCCCACCAACCGACAATGGCGAGAAATTCAGATTGCAGAGGCCACCGACCCCACGGACACGGAGCGTAACAGGGTTGGCGCTGATCAGGTCATCGTCAATGGCAAACTCATGCAGACCAGGGAGTACATGGGTGTTAAGGTCCTTTTGCCTGTGTAAAGATATGAATGATTGGGCAATGTATTTGTATCTTTAGTTTGTCACTATGAAAAGGTTGTGGAATAGGAATAATTCCTGTCTTTGTGTTCTATGCATGTTTGTCTCTTGAACTCTCTTCGTTGCGGTTTGCAGCACCATTAGTGCACTGAAGACCTAGGATACTCGACGACCGCTGATCATTGTCTTGCGACGACGTCGCAATACTTATTATTATTTGAAGGGTAGTTGGAGGGGGGTTGTACCAATCGAGTGTTTTAAACTCTATTGAAGAAGCTAGTACAAATACAACTGGGGACTGCATACTAGGACACGTAAAAAATTTTATTTAAACATTACAACACATTCTGCACATGCAGATCACCCAGACATCTCATTGCAGAACGTCCTACCCCCCACTTCTTGCGCATCCTAAACATCTTCTTCATCCAATTCAATAGCCCTTCTTCATCCTCTACTCCCACGACTTCCAACGGACTCGATCCTCCACTTTTTACGATCTGCCAAGCGATGATTGTCGCCTTGAAGAGGTAAAATGTAAGTAGCGGCGATTCCGACTGAAGTGAGGGAGAGGTGGGAGAGGATGTGCGTTGGAGGTAGAGGAGGAACCAGGTGATGTGTTGTTCGACTGATTGGATGATCTGTGCAGTGAGTTCGATAGGGTTATTGGCCCCCAATGTCGTTCTAGACACGATAGATCAGCAAAGACAACATAGATCTTCTAGCAAAGAACGTACATTGCCGCTAGAGCTGCATCAATGGAATCTTCAACCAATCCCCCTGTATGGCTTTGAGACCATAACAATAACTCAATCATGCTCATCCTCCAAGTCGCTTCCGCGGCTGCACTCGCAGGCGTCTCCAACTTGGCATTTTGTACGGTCACTAGCGGCTCCAGCCTTACCATTGACGCGAGAAGTGCTTCAAAGCGCTCAAAACAGGAGCGGCCTGTCATGGTCGTCCATCCTGTCATTTCCCTGACAGAAGCCAGGACAAAGTGAGTCATGAGTGACGCCCCTGTGGAGTCAAGTGGGAGAGGTAGAGGGTCTTCCACCTGGTTGACAAAGGCAGCACGAACCATATCAAGGAATCGCATCCTTGTTGACGAGCTGTCATCGCGAGAACAAAGGGAAGATGCAATGAGGGAGCGGTGAGCCCATTCAGTAGGTGTACAAGCGTTCCAGAGGTCGTTGCCGCATGGAAGCTCATGTTTAATTTCGAGATGGGAAAGGCAGCGTGGTCGAGAGAGGAAATGGTACCAAGCGGAATCGAATCCGTAAAGGGAGTACAGAGTACGTTTATGGGATTCCGCACGGACGAACTGGCGCCAGAGAGAGTCAAGGTCTTGGGTGACGGACGGTTTGGTAGGATATGATTCCATCAGACCTGCTTTCCGAGAGAGCTAAACGGAGGTTAGGAGGAATGGAGCATTGTGCACAAGAGAGGCTTACCTCAACGCATTGCGAGTGTAATCGTAGCCCCTGCATAGTATGGCTCCCACACAGTGCCATTATCGCGTACATCTCTAAAAGCAGATGTGCTTGAATGGTCGTTAGCGTGTCCGTGGACTTTTCTTGTGTAATCTCCATCACTCCATCCAAAGCCCTCAGACCCGCCTTATAGCAATAAATTGCCCTCTGTTGGTCAACGTCTCCACTGTCTTCTCCTTTCATATGTAGCCCAATACACATCATCCCAAATAATAGGCTTGGGTGACATGATCGGGCGTCAAATGTAGCTCGATGGATGAAAGGGAATATATGGGCAGCATGCGAGAAGAAGGATTCAAGTGATGCGAAGATGAATGCAGGATTTTGAATGGCTTCTTCAACAGAAGGGGGAATGGCAGACAAAGGAGACTGAGATAAGCGTGCTTGAAGATCAACAGAAGTCATGCTGATACTCCCAATGGAAGAATGGGCATGGTAATTGGGAATCGAAGAGGCCGACGTCTGGGACTGCGAGGTATGTCGAGAAGGAGAATTATCGACCTCCTGTGTGGAGTTCCATGTGGCATCTGATGAGAACTCATTGACGCCAAAGTCAAATGTGAGTGCTGCTTCAAGAGCAGAAGGTAGTGGCCGAGGAGATGTTATAGAAATGGGCTGAGCAGTGATGATGGGTGAGAAGTTCGTAACAGAAACGCTCTCTCGCCTTTCATGACTCTCGTTTACACCGCTTGAGACAGATGGTAGTTCCCTCGGACTACGACTCGTACTCTTCTCCTCTCCATGTTTACTTGCTAGATGTCGTCTTCTAAGGTCTGCTCGAGAAAATGTAGCAGTACACCGGCCGCAGGGAAAAGTTGGTCGTTCGCTTGTATCGTCGTGTAGTTTTGAATGGCGCTTCAGATTTTCCTTCAACGGCGTGTGAGTGACATAATAAAGAGAGGTTGATTGGTGGGCACAATGAGGACATACCATCCTGGTGAAGCGCCTCAAACATACTGCACACTTGAAGGGCTGAAGTTTCCCTTGGTCGGAAAGCATCGCGTCGGAAGGTTACTCAGAGAGAAAAGAGGGCAGTTGAGGATGGAATGAGCTGATGCGAATGGTAGCCGAGTGAGATTATGGTTAGCGGGGGTGCCGTCGTGTTGATTGGGATACATATCAGATCTTCAATTGCTGGTGCTGATTGGTGCAAGCGCTGGGAGGAGCTCACTCCAGTCCAAATGCGTCCATGGCGGGTCAGCTGATAAGACAGAGTCACCTGATAAGCAACCTAATTTTGGCCCGAAGAGCTGCGCCGATGAAATGGACCCGTGTGGTTGTCCCGCTGGAAGGTCCGTTAATTAACTCTTGGCTGTCCATGCGCATATGACCTGGGTGTTGTCTTCATCCTCACAGAACACGAAAGCGTCCTCCTGGTGTGCGCAAGTCACAAAGATATCTCCGGAACGCAGATCCACCCAAAAAACGGAGTCGGATCCTCAGCGCGGCGGAGCATGGGATCGGCCCGGCCCGGCCCAGCCGAAAAAAAAGAACACACAAGATAAGCAAGATGATGATGCTGCTACGTCGCGTATTAATAACGGAAATACTCGGAGATGTTTATCACTTATCAACGTGGCGTTTCGGCGGCGAGGGAGAAATCAGCCTTAATCCTGCCCCTCCCTTCTTACAGCGAATGGTTATAGCTCGAATCGGTTGCATGCAAAGCCAGATCATGACATAGACTATACCAGTTTCACACCTAGATGCCAGCACCAGAAGATATTATTGAAATCACATACTTGACAATAAATTTTTTGGCAGCCGCAGCGTCATAAGTTACCAATCCTCGAGGAGCTCGATAGGCGATTCTGCACGGCTGCTACGAATGGCCAGGACGCTGTAAAGACTAATAGGCTGTCCGTCAAAGCTAGGAATAAAGGTTCCGAAGGGCGTTTTGATGGTGTTGGGTGGAGCCAAAGAGCTGGTGAGTGCCTTTGGAACCGAGACTTCATCCGCGTCAGGATTAACTTGAGTGGTCTGCGAGGAGGGCTCTTCGTTGTCTTCTTCCATAGGCTACTCCAAACCCTTAGCATCGCTCATGAAACCTTAAACGGATTGGACTCACGTCTGATGATTGATCCTTATAAAACTCGAAAAGCTCCCTTTCTACACCACCATTAGGTTTGAAGTATCCTAAAAATCGTTCGTTTATCTCAGGCAATTGAACCCATTTGTAGAATGCGCCCTTTTTTTTGCGCGAACCTGAATTCAGTCAGTTGCGTGCAGCAAATTAGTAAATTGGCCAAAGAGCTTACCAAAAGGAGCATCAATGAAGCCTGTGTCCCATCAGCCAGTTGTTATTCCGAAATACAGTATCGAGCTCACCTTCTGAGTAAAGCTGCTTGCAAATAATAGCCAAGGCATTTACCGAGCATCCTGAGCACACAGTATCAGTACCGCTGTCACCCGTCCATTCAATAGCTCACCAAGAACATCCCTCAGTGGCCCGGCCTTTCCGATACCTCCTTGCTGCCTTACAGTCAAAAGAGCACGTCTATCACTCTCTATCAGGTACGAGTGAGAGAACAGAAAAAGATAACGGCGCACCTAAAGAGTGCTAGCTTTGACATCCCCTCACGCGCCCTTTGCAGCTGCAGCTTGGTCCATTTTTGTCCCTCTATACGCTCCATCTTACAGATAAGGCAGTACCAATTATCTACTTGAGCAGCAGCCTTGAGCTCAGAGAAGCTTCATATGTTAGTCAGCAAGATTATGTATCGCAAATAAAGATAAACGTCATAACAGGCGTACCCTACACATGGGCAATGTACCCAGTTTCTGCATCCATCACACTGCATACTCCCATCTTGCTCATCGTCCGCTCCACAGAAGCAGTTAATCTTGTCCTCATTAGCCTCCACCAGATGGGTATCTGTCCGGGAAGCGGTCTTCCTTGAAGTCTTCTTCTTCAATGGGGACGTCCTGGCCGCCTCAACAGTGCGAGCAAGCATCCTTCTAGCGGGGGGAGTGGAGCGCTTGCGGGGCGTGGAATCCTTGGGCTTTTGAGGAGTACTGGTAGGCGTAGCTGAAGGCCTGGACCTAGAATTTGACTTGGACGAAGAGGCAAATTTGGGTGACTTGTCCGCTTTGGCCTTGGGAGTTTCCGATTTGTTGGGCTTCTTAAGCTTGGCGTTGGCGTTTTCCTTGTTAGCCTGGTCAGTATCTGCCGGGCTAGAGTTGTTGTTTGTCTTCTGGGCTTTCTTCGGACGTTCGGATAACTGGTTAACAGACTTGGATCGTAGGGCTCCACATTCCTGGGTCTCGTCGGTGTCATTCTCGATGGCCATAGGAGCTGACTTAGGAGCTGACTTAGAATTGGGACCGTCTTCGGATGCCGAGCTATTCTGATCAGCAAATATGGCAGATGTGGATCCTTTTGAGCGGCAGGGAGCGGTTTGAGCAGGTGCAGGGGGGATGATGGCCATGCTTCCACAATAATCAGTTTCTCCATCAGCTTTACAGCCAATATCATCAGTTACAGTTTTGAGGGTATTCGTAGGAACGTACCATCAAAATCAAAAGCCGTTTGGGATCTTCTCCTGGCTATGGACGCACGCGAAGATGCACGACGACGGGTCTGAGAAACAGGTGGCTGAGTGACTTGTGCCTGCGAAAGCTCCATGATCTCTTCCTCTAACTGCGTTCAAGTCAATTTCTCATTATAGCGAAACTAGGATTTGCATACAGTTTGATGAGCTCGCTTCTTCCCAGTCACATTTTTCTCCGCGGAAGATGCATCCGGCATTGAGAAAGGCAGGATATTACCGTCGGCAAGAAGCGTACCCAAAGGTCGCTTAAGGACATCGTAGATGTCATCAGGTTGTTCGTATGCTTTTCGGTCATAGACAGGCTGATGCCCTATGTCAGTCTTGCTTCCGCAGAAAGAGATGGGGCTCACTAAATCGGCACTCTGACGCCGCATAGTCAGCTTACAGTCGAGATTATACAGTCGATCGACTCACCCATGCAACATTTCTCTTCTCGGCAGCTTCCAACTGCTCAGCCCGCTCTTTTTCCGGGTCATCTTTCTCTCCCGAAGCTTTCCGTTCATCCGAGTCTGTACGTGCTGGAAGAAGCTGTACAATAGACTGGGTAGTCACAGAAACACTAGAAAAAGATCTCAGTGTCGGATTGCCTTCAGTGTGGAAGAAAAACTTTACCCATGCGAGCCTGTGGTAGTTTTTCCCATGGTGACATCAGTAGGCCCTGTATCTTTGTCGGACGTGCACATGAACAATGGATCCTCCGTGCAATCTCTGAATCCAGGTGCTTCGTAACTACCGAAAATCATTGCTTGAATGGATGACTCCCATGATTCAAGGTTCAACAATTGATGCTCACCCTTTTGGCGCATTCTCGTTGTAGGAGAGCTTGAAATCAACGTATCGTTGTCCTTAGGGATACACGTCAGCCTTAAAGATCCGGTCACCGGATGCGAAAGCCTACGTGGAAGATCAGTGAGCTTCTGGCAGCTCAAAATGAGAGTTTTCATCAAAGTCTATAAGCATGGTGAGCATTTCGTTTCATCAGGCAATGATATCACGTACTTTGACGGATCGTCTCACATCCTGATGGGTCCTCGGATCCCCAATTCCGGGTGTATCAGTAGATGAGTCCTCACCTGCGACCTGGTGTGTCATGTCAATGGAAGGGATGTTGGACGGTCCAGAGTAGAAAAAGTTGAAAGTGTATGACTCCACTATACTGCTCCGAGCCATCAACCTTTGGACGCCGTAGTTGGATAATAAATCATACCTACTTTTGAGGATCATCTTTGTCAAGGAAAATTATGAACATAAATGATCGAAGGTAGCCTTTGGAAACCGCATCCATGACCCCTTCTTCAACGAACTTCAGTATCTTGGCTCCTTCTGGCCTACTCGAGTATTATCAGCGTAATCCGTACAAGAGAGCACGACAAAAAAGCTAACTTACGATCCATCCCCCCTAATCCTTGGATATTTAAATCCTTTGCCGCCTCCAGGTTGCTGAGAACCATTGGGATCAGGTTGACTCATCTGATACTGTTGATCCGCACTCTTTCCGGGAAGGGGAATAGAGTCGGTCATGTAAGTGTCTGAGAAGCTGTCATCGGGTAGAAGCCGTCTAGATATAAAAGTCAGGGCTGGGCTGTATGTGAAGGCGAAAAGATATATAGACTTACCGAAGATAACAAATCGCTCCCAGACTAGCCCCCAGCGTGGTCCTCATGATCACTAAACTTTCCTGGTGCGTGATTGTGGAAAGATCCTGTTTGACAGCAGCAGACTGAAGCTCAAGGCTGTTCTTAGATTTGGGGCCCTGAGCTTGGGATATGGCCTGAGACTGAGACTGAGAAAGCGCCTGCTTGGCATTTTGAGTGGTGACTGCCTGACGAAGTGGTTGTTTTCCTTTCGTGCTAGATTTACCGGTGGCTGCGGCGGTCTTGGCGCCCTGAACAGGCTTTGGAGGTTTCTACCAGGTCATGTCCGTGTCAGTGGGTTTGGTCTTGTCCGTAATGTAAAGGACTAGAAAAAGAAGCCAACCAAAAGAAAAATCAAGTGAACAACACGCAAGGAGAGAGAGAATTGAAGAACTACTACCGATGGCCGACGGAGAACGAAGAACTGCTGACGTGGAAGATAACAGACATTACGGACTGAAAGCTCAGAACAGCTACTATACCCTAATGAGCGCATTCATGCCCTCGGAGCCTTGGATAGATGGACGATAACGGGAGAGGAAGCATCAATGGCTACCAAAACAGATGCAGGAAGGTAGAAAAAAGAAAAAGAACTCGAGGAAGAAGGATGAAAATCGACGTGAGAAGCGGCAGACGGGCTGATCTCGGCAGGAAGGAGACTCACGAAAGCTTGCTTAGAAGGCATCCCCTATGTTTTTAGTTGGCAAAGAATATAAATGTCGATATTGTGTAGCAGGATGGAAAGAAGGAACAAGGAAGAGGGGAAGCGAAGTCCAATCAGCTTTATATATCCCCCGTGTTCGCCCCATCTTCCTTCCTTACCCGCACAGACCACCTCCTTCCATCGTCTGTTTTCTCTCCAGCTATTCACCAGTGGGAACACGCAAGGGCAGAAAATCGATGCTAGTGTTCAGCTGTCGATTATGATGATGTGATCCATTATTAGTTTACATAAGCATTTGATTATGGGCGTTACGCGTTACAGGTCGTTTCTTCCTTCCCTCCTTTGCCCCAAGATCCCACTCGCCACTTGCCAACTCCCTTCCTTCCTATCTAGCTCTTCCAGGTTGGCATCATCTACCCAACATTCCAAAGCCTCCTCCGCCAGGCGGTAAATCCTTAAAATGGTTCTCCGCTCCTTGCCATACCGTCTTCAATACGTATGCCTCTGAGAGTAACAACTCGATATCGTGGTCGCCCCAGTTTTGAGTGGGAAGGCGCTGAAGGAAGATGATTATTTCCTGTAAGAAAACAAGGCCATCAGTGACGTCCGTGTACTGAGGCGGTCAAAAAAAAGCACCTGGAAATCCATCTCACGAAGGCGATCGGAGTATTTCACGAGAAGGGCTGAACAGACGTAAAGATGGAATTGAGAAAATGCGTCTGTACCTTCAGCCTAAGGGTCACGTACATAAGCAGGGCTCTACTCCATCGATAGGAAAAGGGACGATGGGATGAACTTACCAGATATGTATCCCACATCCTTATCGTACACTTTACACTTATCTCCCTCATCAACAAGCAATTCATCCATCTGAACGCAAATTGCATAAACTCGACGCCTTGTTCCTCGAAATGTGTTGCCAATGGCGTGTCAATACGCTTGATCAATTCAGACATCCGCTTGACAAGACGTTGAATACCAGGTTGTTGGGAGATGTAATTGTCCTGGATGCCGTTCAGGAGGGCGGTAAGGCACCAGAAAGAGTCGGATTCAATAGCGGAGAGGATTGATTCAGGCAGGTGAGAGATGTCGAATGATTCGGGATCAGTATCTGTGGTGTATTTTCTGGTCAGCTGTTTTATTCTTTCGAGGAAAAAGAACTGACCGATATATGCGCTGAGAAAGACTTCAAAAAACGGGGTGACGAGGTCATTTATACCCTGCACGTAGCCTGATGCAGGATGTCTAATAGCCCAGACATAGAGTATTCTCTCGAGGCTTCGCTGAGTCTTTTCGCAGCTCCATAATGGTACACCGGGTCTTGTCCTTGGGACGTCGATTTCAATTTGATGCCATATCTACTTTCGTTAGCTAAATGTCGAGAAGTGGGAGAAAAACACGACACACTTGTTGGTCAAGAGAAGAGAGCCCACGTCCAAAATACTGATCCACCAGTTGAGTATACTCTTTTCTCTTGCGATTCAATGTTGTCAGTCGAGGCTGGACTGGTAAGGGTAGGTAATTCTAGTTCCAAGTCAATACGTGTCACTCCTTGAAGCGAAAAGAATCTTACTAGGAGCAGTTGCCAAACAATAGGCCTGACCTCCATCGGCACTCCGCTCCAAGCTAACCTTCTCAATTCACCCACATCCACCCCACCTTCGTCTCCTCTCAAGACCTTGGCGAACTTTTCTCTTCTTCTCTCTGACCGCACACTACGCTGTCTGTTCATCCCGTCTTTTCGGCTTTTCATATTGGTAGCAGCAGTGGGAGTGGTGGGTGTATAGGATGGGGAAGCTGGTGCTGACGATAAAGGGTCGTTTGAGGCGAAGAATGGGAAAGAGGATGAGCGGCTTGATGCTCGGGAGATGGCAGGTGAGTCGAGCGATAAGGAATGTAACAACTCAAGAGGATCACGAAGAATGTTTTCCACATCGACTCTGACCGCTTCTTTGCCTGTCTTGATCGGTTCCTGCTCTTCTTCTATGATTTCCTCCGGCTCGACAATCTCCCACGCCCCTCCTGGCGGAAGCCTCGACCCTCCAGCATGACCATGACCATGAGAGCGAAGAGCACCGTTGATGGCTGACGTCCCCGGAGCAGGAGGTGCGACACCTTCTGTAAATGTTTTCGACTGTGGTAAAGCTGGCCTTGTAGGCGATGAATTCGGATATGTGACATGGGTGTACGAAGTGGATGCCCAGCTGGCTGCTATCCCCTCTCCATCGTCTCTACTCTTCCTGCCGCCCCCGGGCATGGACATCGGCATACCACTTGGCTCTCCGCCATCCTCCTTGTCTGAACTGCTGTCCCATGCATCCTCCCAATCCTCTGCGTCCTTCGTGACGAGGCCGAATGAAGACATGGGGGCGCCTCTAGGAATGGTTGGACGCGAGGATGGGCGGGGGAATATCGACAGGGAGGGATTGAGGGTAAGCGGATTGGCGGAATGTGGGCGTGTGGGCGGCTGGATGGGATGGGTCATAGTGCGGATGCAGCCATTTAGAGAGAAAAGAGCTGCAGAGTGTGCAAAATACTTGAAATGTGGTTGCCATCCCATGTCGCGTTGTCGCCATGTCATCACCTGTTTCCGCCGTCACTTTGCTCTTCCCCGTCCCCCTTTTAATCTTCTCGAGCGTTCATTATTTTGCCATCCCATAATACTCTTTCCCCAGAAACCATTGGACCGCTCCGGAGAGACCGTCAGCAAGCCGTTCGACACCACTGCAGTCCTCGTTAATCCCACCGTCACGTGCTTTGTGGTCGTTCCTTCCAATCTTCCGCCATATTCCGTTTCTTTAATTGTCCGCTTCCATTGCCATCGTCAGACCATGTCATACGGGAAACCGCTTCAGAAGAAACCAGTCTGATAGAATCTCTCTACTCTCAAGATGCAGGACGAACAACCCCCTCAGGGGAATGCCGGAATGAACGAAGACACACCAATGCACACACCCACGTCTCCACAGTCCAACTCTGCGAGCGGGGCCAGCCATCATCCACAATCAGCCCTCCCACTGTGTTTGCCCCGCTTCACCACATCTACCAATGCATTTGGCCTTACTTCCTCTCCATCTTCTTCATCATCGTCTCAACGATCAAATGATTATTTCGGCTCGGTGAGCGGATCTAGTATGGTGATTATACCCGGGATGGCAGCGGCAGCGGCGAGTGACAGGAAGGTCAGGAGACCAAGCATGTTGAGTTTGGCACAGAACGCGAGTTTTTTAAGTGAAGGATCAGGAGAAGGGGAAAGAACACCAATGGCATTAGTCGTAGACACAGCAGGGGAAAGGGACAAGAGGGGAGCGATGGATATGGTGGAAGATCCTTCAAGCAGCAAGGCGATAAGTCAATTCACAGGCGATGGGGGTCCCCTTCAACCTACGCCTCGTTGGCCTTCGAGTGGCTCCTTTCAGAGTAGTCTTCTCAGAAGATCGACATCAACATCTACAATACCGATGGAGACCCTCAAAACGTCTACACCCGTTCAAATTGAATCAGTTGACGAGGAGGCACGCGGAAACAGTGAGGTTGAAATGGCTACAGACTGGCTGAATAAGTCATCGAACCGAAAGGGTAAAGCTCGAGAAGGCTCCCCGTCAAATCATGACACCAAACTTCATCCCCGCCCACTCCCCTCTGCCCTCCTACAAACACTCATATCCGAATCAGCACCCCTTGAGCATGAAATCCAATCGGAAGCCCGTCTTCAGCGGCTACTCAGTTCCCACCCCGCCAAGCTGCCACTCACCCCACGAGCACCTCGCGGATCTAGGGGTCGGTTTCCTGACCAAGTCGGCGGTGACGATGATGATGATGAACTCGGTCTTTCGGCCTTCTCTGCCGCGGCCAGGCGGTGGGGTACAGGCAGACCATGGTCGAAGGAGGATTCAGACTCAGATTCAGATGATGGTCTACCTGCGGGGGAGGTGAATGCAGCTTTCGCAGCAGGGATGGACATGGATCGACCAGAGAGTAGTTCAAGTAATGCGAATACCATGGGAGGTGGATGGGGAGCAATGAGCGAATCTGGCAAATCGACACCCGGCCAGGGGGAAAGAAGACGGAGTAACAGTGGAAGCAGGAGTGGCAGTGGCAGTGCGGGCCCTGGAGCTGGAACGGGCGCAGGGTATCCGTTCCCGAATACAATGTCAACGCCTGGTATGTCAACCCCTGGTGCTGGATCTCAAGTACAGACACAAGGCCAAGGACAGCAACCAATATCTGCTATTAAAGGTAGTAGCAAATTAAGCATGAGTGGGATGGTACCTTCACCTGGGAATGGTCTTCCCAATGCCTTTGGCGGGCTGGGGATGGGGACGGGTACTCCACTGGCCAGTCCAACTGTTGAGCGAAATGAGGTATGGCACATTATTCCTTATATTCTTATATTTTTACATTGTAATCACTAACGTAATAATACTTACAGCTTGTCGGTTCTCCCAACGCTCCGATGTCGAGCCCTGGGTTGATGCAATACCGCGAGTCTTTGGGCGGAAGTGCATCCCTACGACCTAATAAACGAAAAGGTAAGGGAAACCCTCACAAGTTGTAGATTATCGCTGATTTGCACTTCTGCAGCTCAAGAAGACAGGTTCGACCCGTACAAGCGTCCGCGCGCAGCTTCTCCCTCCCTCCTCTCTTCTCCCGCTTTTCCCCTATCACCGTCGAGGCCAACTTCCATTCCCATCCCGGCATCTCCCTCGCACGCTCCGTTGTATCCTTCCGCGTTATCGACCTCCCATCCACGCTCCGTCGGCGGTGTAGGCGCGCAAACACATCCGAGTAGCTCAAGACCGAATCATCCGTACACAAGACCGATGGCTAGTCGGTCCAGAGCAGCCAGTCCGGCTTTGAGCGCTGGGAGTGGGGGTACCAGTTTGGGAAGGGAGAGGTATCTTGGGCAACACGTTCAGAATGGGAACAATGGACATGGCGGACAGGGGGCCTTGGGAGGGTTGGGTTTGCTGAGTTTGGCGAACAGAGTGAGAGAGGAGGACGAAAAAGAGGAAAGGGGGGAGAGGATGGAAGAAGACTAAGGCCGGAATAGAGTCAAACAGGGAATGTTGTATACAGTAGTATCTACCAAAATCTATAACATTGTACAAGTACAAGACAACATGCATACACCAACAGATCATGATTAGGCGGTCTGATACCACTGATTGTATGTACAGGCTGGCACGTTATATATAGTACAAGCAGATAGTACATGGTGCGAGTTGGCAAAATACAACAGATTACTTGGGCTTGTACACTGCAACAATAGTCAGTGGACAGCATGATGGCGCGAAAGACAAATAACGCACGATCTTCGTCCAGCAATGTCTCTTCATCCACGCAATCCTCCACCCATTTGGGGGTCACAATGTGTTTCCTTTTGGGCCTATCAAATAGTTCGGTTAGAGCCACAACATACATGACAGGACCAACTCACATGGCAGTCTTCCTCGTCAACTCGACGTATCTTCTCGAATCCTCATCATCCATTATAATGTGCGTGAGCTTGGGATCGGAGATGCTTCTCGCCACACGTCCACCATTCTCTATCAGCAGCTTCTCGACTTTGACGAGTCTGAGAAACTGATCAGCTCGATGCCCCCATGAGAGAATGGAGGACTAACCTTTCTTGGGTGTCGAAAGAGGGAGACGAGCTTTCCAAGCCGTTAACCGCAGCGTTCTTTGCAGTATCGATGTAAAATGCAAGGTGATAGAAAATCTTCCGCACCATCAGTATACATTCATACATCTGCCGTACACGGTGAAGAACGTACTCGATCTTCATCATAGTGCATTGCTTCTGGACTCTCTCCCATAAGTCCTTCCTGTCGATTTGATCAGCACTTTGTAGTAAAATGTCAGTCAGCAACGACCCACCTCCTTGTCATTCAACCCGCTGAGGGGAACCGCTCTGTAATCATCTCCGTTTACCCCAACATCTGATTCATGACTGTCGTTTTCTCCGTCCTCTTCATCTTCATAAATCGCCTACGAGATGAATTTCAGCAATAATCAACATATCATGCGGTTACGGCGACGTACCCGGAGCCCCCTACTTCTTTCCGAATCCGTGTCACTCTCCTCCTTCAGCGACATCTCCTCTTCAGGTTCACTATCGGAATCTCCTGGACTCGCTCGTGATCTCAAACCCCATGCTTCCTGAAGCTTCTTCTGCTCCAGCGTTCTATTCGATTCTTTCTCTTTGAGATCTTCTCTGGCCATCCTTCGGTTCTTGGATTCTCGACTTTCTTCCACGTCAATCTCATCTTTGTCCTCACCATCCATGATCTCATCTTCGACATCGGCATCACCATCTTCATCGACGAGTGCCCCGCCGGTACGATCGCGCACAAAAGAAACCTTATCGTATTGCTCAAGTGTCTTATTGTAATATCGCCCATCTTGAGCTTCTTCCGATGCGAAGACCAGGAATCTGGCAAATGATTTAGCACTTGAAGAAAAGACATGCTGCGTGTAAAGAAAGGGCTTACTCCTTTAAGAAAGGCAATGCTGTCCTCCGCGCAATACTCTCAAATACCCACTCAGGTTTGATGACATTGACTCCGTGTCTGATCTGGGCTCGTACTAAAGGGTCTATCAATGAGTCAGCACATCTACTCACACGATCCCCAATCAATTATACAATACTGACTCTTTTGATCGGGAGAGATAACAATCGCCGATAGGTCGGACAGCTGCGCTTGCGTGAAATCTGCACCATGCTTATGCACAAGTGCTTCGAGATCAGCTTTAGGGTAGTCGGATGTGCCCTTCACAATAACTTATACTCATACGTCAGTGAAAGACAAGATAACCAAGGTTTGCGCGACTAACAAAACGTCATATCGCTGAATATGCTCGTTTCCACATCTGCATCTGAAAGCTTCTGACCTCGGAAGTTGCTGATGAGGTGGTTTTTCTGCATGTCACTTCAGTTGATTTCCTTACACAGCGGAGATCTACATGGGAACTTACTTTAGACCTGATCACCTTGCGCTTCTTCCTTTTCCTGCTGCACTGTTAACCTTCTGATCCCGTCAACAGAAGACAATGGCACTCACCCAGGACCTTGACTATCGTCATACGACCTCTTGGGCCTTGAGAAGAGGTCCATGAAGTCTGTCCGTTTTATGAGTTTCCTAGTCTTATAAAAAAATCCTTGACCTACCGTCCACAGACATCTTTTCGCCAATTTGATCAGCATTAAATCTGACTTTCGGGGCCAAATAGACTTACACTAGTCCACATATCCCTCTCTTTCGACTCATCATCGAGCGCATAGTCTCGACTATTCTTGTCGTAGTAAATGTATTTACAGCGTGGAAAACGAAGAGTAAATCCTATTCCATAGCCTCCTGCGCGTATCGTTAGAACAAAACATCGAAAAGAGCCTTTGGACAGCGACCGACCTGCCGGCACGATTTCAGACGCCTTTACTTCGATGACGAAAGAGCTATACAGCTATCAGCAACTATTTACATTTTGAATTTCTGTCCAGAGTAACATACTTTTCCGGCTCGATATAAACATCCGCTAAATCTCATTTAGCTCATCATATCAGAGCGTTTGGATCAACTCACGCTTGTCATCGAGACCCACTGGCCCAAGCTTCATGAAAGGGGGTGGGTTGGACCTATCAAAAGGTCTCCAATGCTTCTTGTGTTTATTCCTGCATTGTGATAGGTGAGTAGGTGAGCACCTCATTGAACGCAAGTGCATGAGGTGACTTACAAAATCCACTCGTAGTCCGAGTAGCTCATTCCAGAACCGATTGAACAGAAAGTCTTGAAGCTGTTTCATCATCAGTCAACCCCAACTTCCTTAACAGGCAGATAGATTAATAATCGTTACCTTGGTCTTTCCACTGTACCATCGTCAAACGCCTGTTCTCTTAACCCGCAGAGTAATCTTGAAATCTTCCCTGAACGTCCTCCTTTACCCCACCATCCGCCCAACACCAAGACTTCTAAATTCTATACAAACGATATCAGTCGTTGCTTCAAATAAAAGTAGTATCTTGACATACCTCACCCATTTGGTCACTATACTCGGGCTTGACCTTGATCCAGTCATATCCTCTCGAGTTCGTCTGATAAATCACATCCGTCTTCTTAACCACTAAACCTTCGCCTCTAACAATTCATGGTTAGCTTTACTCCCGGATCATATTAAGCCGAGATCGATTGACTTACTTGGTCTCGACCACTCTTTCCAAATACTCTCTAATATCCTTTGCGTTCTTCCCTCTTTTCTCGTCTACAAATTCCAATCTCCCCTTATAGTTCTCAATATTCTTGAAGATTTTTCCAGAGCGAAGGAGACGCTTGCGTTCTGATAAACGTTTGCGGGAAAGGCAATGATCGTTCAAGAAAAGGATGTCAAACACCTTGACTAATGAAAAAGCTTAGTCAAAGAGTGATAAAGGAAAAGGTACTGAGGGCTTACAACATGGACGAGGGGCGGTTTCATCATTGAAATGGTCTTTCGAAAATCAACGACAAATCTTAAGGTTTCCAAACGGATAACTCACCAAGTGCAGCTGACTTGAGGGTCCCAAAAGCCAGGTAACGTTCCACTACAGGATCCCAAACCATCATCTCTCCGTCAAGAATGACACTAATCCATGACATGAGTACCCAATAATATCTATGATACAAGACATAGAGCTTACTTTCTGACATTGTCCTGGAACGCAGTAGCTATGTAGCGCGTCAAGCTTCCCTCTCCTGGGTGGGCGCCATATAGATACGCTGCCAGAAGTTAATTTTATCCAGTACTCAAAAATAAGTCGGAAGGAACTTACTATAGTCTTTAGCTTTCCTTGAACAGTAGAACCATTGTGCACCATTTCCTCTCATGTGTAACTGTATTCTCTCCCCGTCCAACTTTTCTTCCATGATGAACTCTTTTGGCGCTCCTATAGCCTTCGCAATATTTTCGAGCGACGCATCATTCATGCGGCCACATAATTGAGGGAGAAAGGAGTGGAATAATTCAAGATGCGTTTCCTGAATCGTCGTCAGCTCGGGATAGATGGTTTAACAAGAATGGCAAACATTTTTATTGAGCCTGAAGCCGGGATCATACAAAGTCCAACAGACACGCTTCAGGTCTGAACAAACATTATACAGATCTATCGCATCCGGATGAAACGCTGATAAGACCCCTCGTTCACGTATTGAGATATGCAGGTCTTGAGAAGATTATTGTCAGAGTGAATATAACGTGGAAAAAATACATATTTACCTTTGAGTATAATCCGGATAATCCATTCTTGTTCCTCAGCTGTACATTGCATATTGATTGCCTTGAGTATCGGCACGTAATCTTTTCTATAATCAATCATCAGTGAGCTGAGCTGAGTATACCTTGACGAACAATAAAACTCACTGCTTCATTTTTCCAACAGCCAGCTTATCTAGGAGCATGTTTACTGCTTCAACACTCAATTGCCCTTCCTCCACGGTGGATCGAGCTTTTATCTCATTGTAACAGACTTTCGCAAAGTCTCCAGTTGGATTTGGTGACTGCTAATCATCAGTTTCCACATTCGTTTACTGAGGGAACACATGAACGACTGACATTTCCTGCCGGCTGCTTCCATTTGATCAACCTCTGAGCCGCCTCGCTGTGCTTCTCTAACGACAATATATCAATGTAGCATCGAGCCAACATTGACTCTTTCAAATTATACACGGGTCTTTCCCTATCTTTCTGCAAGAAACCCTTTAGCATCACATTCCCTATGTTCTTGCCGTGACCCGAAGACTCACATCAGGTAACAACAACCTGATCAACGGATAAAGATCTGGCCCTACTTTCTCCCTCCAGTTCCCGAATATCCTCGTCAGAAGCTCGTACTTTTTGTGCGGCGCATCTGCCCGTAGTCTGTTAAGATAGCCGCAGATAATGTAGAAAGCGGGATACTGGCCGCGGTTGATACAGTCCGCTGGACGTTCGAGAGTTATCGCGGGGGCTAATGTCGGTTTCTGACCATTTATTTCTTGAGTGGGCGGAGGTGCATGATTGTATGGAGCGTGTACTGCCATTTCCAGTGGTGATATAACTTTTGAACCAGTCAGAGAAAGGTGTAAATAAATACAAAAAATGACTTCCGTCCGTCATGTCGAAGAGTGGGCCGGTTGATGTCACCTCGCCACTTCCGACGGAAACAGCCCTATTCAAATTACGTATACACAAATACAGGTCACCTCACGCAAAAAAGATGGCCCAACTTTTATCTTCCATTTCAGTTTTCGTACATACGATACGTAGCCATTTCAGTTGATGTGTAAGCGCTCAACTACATCACGTGGGGGTCCTGGATTTCGGGATTCACTTTTGGTGTCAAGAGAGAATCGTGGTTGCTGTCTCAACCGAGGAAGAAATAGGAAGCCCGATTGCTAATAGATTTGTCCGTTGCTATATACTTTCGGATGTCTGCTGCATTTTGTGTTTGGTTAGCAACATTGTTACAGCAGTCTATGCGAAAGAGGAAAATGGGACGGCTTAATGCGGAGCAAGTTTGTTGCAGAGTTCATATTATTATTGCATGAATGGTAACAACATGACATTCTTCGTTTGACTCTACGCCTACGATTCACGTTAGCATGTCATTTATTATATTAAAAGAATGACCTACCTTCTAAGACCTCTTCTTTGCGTGGTACATGTAATTGCAAACTTCACCTGCCTCTTTCCACCAGCTGCCCTCCACACCATCCCACAATCTCCAAGCGCCCTTCAAAGGGTCATAAATTATCCCTCGAGTCTCACCAACTTCATTTTCCCGGATATCACTTGCGTCATCATTTCTATGCCATGTCTTGAAACCACCCATGTCAGAGTAGACGAAACGTCGGAGTTCCTCGGGCTTGATGAATTTACGGTAGGTATGTGTTCCCGGAGTCACAAGACGGAGGATGTCTTCGGCAAGAGTGATAGTGAGGAGATGGGAGAGGGGTGTTCTAGAGATGGTTGAAAGTAAGAGATGTCCTCCAGGCTGTTTTATTCAGCATGGTTCAACTGGAATAATTCCTGGACTCACTTTAACCATCTCTCCGAGACATTTCATGAACTCTCCAGGCTCATCCACATGCTCAAGCACTTCCATGGAGCACACAACATCAAACTTTTCCCCAGCATCTCTTAAAGCTTCGGCAGTACTGAATCGGTACTCCAACTCTCCCTTTTCCATCTTCTTGGCCAAATACGGATCTTGATTGGCGTGAGTGGTCGCGATGCCGATATTACTTTCACTCGCATCAACGCTCACCACAGTGGCTCCCAATCTTGCCAGAGCCTCTGAGAGGATCCCACCTCCACATCCAACGTCCAAGCATCGAAGACCTGTCAACCAAGCACCCGTACCTCGCGCTGCTTCTCTCTGCGCATCCATATGCCGAGTCTCAAACGACCATTCCTCTTCCGGTGGAGGAGCGAGAGCGACTTTTTGCCTGATCCACTCTACCCGCACGGGATTCATGCGATGTAAAAGTGCAAATTCGCCTGTTTCTGACCACCATTGGGAGGAGAGTTTGGAGAAGTGGGAGATTTCGGAAGCGTTGATGGTGCTGAAAGTGGAGGGAGCGGTGGATGGAGATGCTGGGGATGCTGGGGATGCTGGGGATGCTGTTGTGATTGAGCGTGCTGCGATGCGTGTTGATGGGAATGCTGTTGCGGAGCGTGAGAAGTATAGTCTTCTGCAGAGTTGTTGCCTGTTCATTATGTATGGTGTATGGCGGGTAAAGTAGCAAAGAACAACGAATCAAGCTTCCGAACGCGGTGACTTACACTCCAGCTTTTCATTCGCCCTCTTTTTTACTTTTTTTTTTCTATTTTTTTTCTTCCCTTTCACTTTGCATCTTCCACTCTACGCTCCACACCATGATCGCACCCACAACCTCACAGTCGGAACTGCACCTTCTATGTGTATCCGCCGTGGTCAGAGACCTCATCTCAACCTATAATTCCTCAAGCAGCTCCGCCACCCAGCCTCCAAACGTAAACAGTCTTCGAGCAAAATACGCAAAAAAATACGGACTCAAGGCAGTCCCTCGTTTGACAGATGTCCTCGCTGCTGTCCCTGAAGAATGGAAGGACAGGCTGAGGGGATGGCTGAGAGCAAAGCCAGTCAGGACGGCGAGCGGTGTGGCAGTTGTTGCTGTCATGTGCAAACCCCATCGATGTCCTCACGTAGCCATGACCGGAAACATCTGCGTGTAAGTGTTTCTAGTGGCACTGATCTGTGATCGCTACTTATAGAATACGATAGCTACTGCCCCGGCGGTCCCGACTCTGACTTTGAATACTCAACCCAGTCATACACTGGATATGAGGTACGTACATTCTGCTACCCGCTTTGTGTGCCTCGTCTGACATTCTGAAGCCTACTTCTATGCGAGCCATCCGGGCCAGATATGACCCATATGAGCAAGCGCGTGGACGTGTGAACCAGCTCCGTGACCTTGGACACAGCGTCGACAAGGTTGAGATCATGTACGTAGCTTTTCTTTTTCTTTTTTGGTTTTCAAAAGTTTTTCCGCTCACTGGATCACAGTATCATGGGAGGAACGTTCATGTCCATGCCGGAAGACTACCGCCATAAATTCATTGCTGGACTTCACAATGCCTTGAGTGGTCACACTGGAGAGGACGTTGACGAGGCTGTCAAGTAAGTCTATTTGCCAACTCAGCAAAAAGTTCGAGTAAACTAATATACCACAGATTCTCTGAGCAAAGCAAGGTCAAATGCGTTGGTATCACTATTGAAACTCGTCCCGATTACTGCTTGAAGCCTCATCTGAGTCAGATGTTGAGGTATGGATGCACCCGTCTGGAAATCGGTGTTCAATCAGTCTATGAAGTGAGCCAACTCCATTTTTACTCACCCCCTCCCCCCTCTCCCCACCAAAAAAAAAATCCAGCTGACACCCAGTCAAGGACGTGGCACGAGACACCAACCGAGGACACACTGTCCGAGCTGTCAGTGAATCCTTCCACATGTCCAAAGACGCCGGCTACAAGATTGTCGCCCACATGATGCCTGACCTCCCCAACTGCGGTACCGAGCGAGACATTTGGCAATTCCAAGAATTCTTTGAAAACCCCGCTTTCCGCTCAGACGGTCTCAAACTGTACCCAACCTTGGTCATCCGTGGTACCGGTCTTTACGAACTGTGGAGGACTGGCAAGTACAAGAATTACCCTCCCAACGCCCTTGTCGATATCGTAGCGAGGATCATGGCGCTCGTACCCCCCTGGACGCGAGTCTACCGCGTCCAACGAGATATCCCGATGCCGCTCGTCTCTTCCGGCGTGGAGAATGGTAATTTACGTGAACTCGCACTTGCGCGTATGAAGGATTTCGGTGCCGAGTGTCGAGATGTGCGATACCGTGAGGTCGGTCTGCACGAGATTCACCACCGTGTGCGACCGCGTGATATCGAGCTTATCCGAAGAGATTACGCGGCGAATGGCGGATGGGAGACGTTCTTGTCGTATGAGGATCCTCAGTCTGATATCTTGGTCGGTCTTTTGAGGTTGAGAAAGTGTTCAGAGGAAGGGACGTTTAGGAAGGAGTTGGTTGGTATGCAAGGTGGATGCAGCCTTGTGCGAGAGCTGGTAGGTTTTTTTTATTTTTTTAATGGGGTTGAAGTATGGATACTGATCCAAGGTTGATTAGCACGTGTATGGTACTGCTGCACCCGTTCACTCTCGTGACCCCAAGAAATTCCAGCATCAAGGTATCGGTACATTGTTGATGGAAGAGGCGGAGCGTATCGCCCGTGAGGAGCACGGTAGCGGTCGGATCGCTGTAATCTCTGGTACGTATACGAGCCAAACAGCTTTGCCGAACAAGGATTTTATTGATAATCATGTACACACAGGTGTTGGAACGCGTGATTACTATCGACGGCTTGGTTACTTTCTCGATGGGCCTTATATGGTCAAGGATCTTTTGTACGATGACGAGTAGATTTGAGCTTGTGATTTTTGATTTCATGTATAAATATGGGCAGTGTATAACAAAGACCATCTGCATTGCAAGAGGAAAAAGTGAAAGAAATTATGACCAATTGTGTTTTTTTTTTTACTACTTTTCGAGGGTGTAATATATATATAAAACTTATGGAGTAACAACCGGTTCGGCCAAATACTTGCCCGTCGTCGTACTTTTCCGAATCTCCTCAAACACCCACTGATTCCCTTCCAACTCTCCATCCACCACGTCGAGCCCCAGACCGCTGATCAACGACCCTTCCGCCGCCCACGACACTTGTACGACCTGCGGTACCAAGGCTTCTTGTCCCGGTTCACTTGTGAATTTGGCAATCACCTTGCCTCCGGTGGTGCCCAACAACGAATCCATTTTCCACGTCATCCTCCTCGTCGAGGGGGACCACACGCCTCCTGCCGGTTTCGCCTGGACGTTGCTCACGCTCGGTCCACCGGGCGTAAACGCGGCTACAACGGTGGCGCTACCCAGCTGTGTGCCCGTGGTGGCGAGGGGAGACGACGGGTTCGCACTGTAATGTAAAATCATCCTCGTCTCGCCCGACTTGCATTGGAACACCGGATCAAGGATCAACGGGGCCGTAGCCAGTTCTTTGCCCGGCTGGACATGGACGACGTACTTGAACAGCAGGGGGCCCGCGGCGGACCCTCTGGCGGTGGTGGCAGCAGCGAGGACGTCCGAGTTTAGGAAATACTCTCCCGGCTTATCGGGCACTTGGGCGAGGTACGCCGGGTTGGGCGCGATTTTCTCGAGGTGCTCAAACGCGGCGAGACGGATATGGATCGGTCCACCGGGAAGGGCGGAAGGCGACGACGACGAAGCATCCTTTGCTCGAAGACTGAGGTGGATCTCGCCTGTAATGTGGATCCGCTGGACCTGCTTGTTGCGGAAGATGACATTGATCGATTCGTTGACGTGTGCGCGCAAACCGGGTTGGTCCGCGGCGGCGGCGGCGGAGAGAGGCGTTGTGGTGTGGAGGTTGATCGGCGGGGTCATCGTACCGCCGAGCCCGATGGTGGGCGAATCAAAGGGATTGTTGGAAGTGACGGATGAAAGGGAAGTTCGACGGGCGGCGATGGGTGATGGAGACGGCATGTCGTGAGGGAGGGATACACCGGTGTGGACGGTAGAGGTAGGTGAATCGACGAGTTTCTCCTCTGGTTCAGCCGATTTAGACGCCCCGTTTGCGAATCCACCTGCAGCGACGGCACCGGCACCAAAGACCGCATTGGAAGCTGCGGTCGCTTCATCCGTCGACCCTGCAAACATCGTGTTCCTCACATCCCTCCTCCCTCGCGCAATCGTAGACCGTCTAGAAGGCTGAGAAGGCGGAAGCTGCAGCGTTTTCTGCATCTTTTCCAAAGCTGCTCGACGTTCTTCTTCGCTCTCCTGGATAGGCAGAGGTGCGAGGGAGAGGTTTTTGAAAGGCTGCTGCTGCAAAGATGTGGGAGTGGAGAGGTTTTCGTCGGAAGCGTTGGGAGAAGAGTCGAATGGTTGGCTGAATGCAGGTGCGGAAGCGGGAGCCTCTTTGGTGGGGACGACCGGAGCTTGGGCTTGAGATGGAACAGTCTGACCAGCCGGCGTGGGGATAAGCTCGTTGGGGTCTTCCCAAGGGTTTCGGTGACGGTCGGAAGGAGCGACGGAGAATCCCTCTTCGTCAACTGGAGGTGCCTTTTTACCCAAAAAATAAATAAATAAATAAATCAGTAAATGTTCGGCGGTAGATAGGCAAGATGAATTTACAGTTGAAGATTCTCTCAGCTGGGGAGCTTCCTCTCCGATGGCTTCAAAATTGTCGCCTCTGGTACCGCTTCGTGTAGAAGTAGCATCACTCTCGCCCCTGTTCCTGCCTCCACCCACAGTCTTTGACCGTGCAAGCATGGATTTGAAACCGCCGGTGAAGGAAGAGCCGGGCGTACCCTGACTGACATTGGTCGAAGAACCGTTGGCGCGGGCAGCGGGAGGACGGGGCGAAAAGTCGCCGTGGGTTGCGGTGGTAGATGTAACGGCAGAAAGTCGGCGATTCGATTGGGCTACCGCGGGCCGCTTGTTGTTAGTGATTCGTCAACACAAGTAGGTTAGAAACGCACGAGTGGTGGCGGAAGTAGCGACCGAGGCGGATCGCTCTGGGACGCGAGCACCGCCGATCGCACCCAGCTTTCGCCCGACGTCCATGACTTCGTCGCTCGTCTCCCACTGGAGGAGGTGGGAAACGATGGCTTCCGCCCTCTGTCCGTCTCTGGAAGCCATGTCGCCCTTGACGGTGGCCCACCTGACGATGATCTCCTTGAGCGCACGGAGCCGCTCTTCGTCCAGTCGCTGGTACGTCGTGTACACCATGGGCGAGAGCGAGGAGAGCGCGTGGGTGATGTTGTTGATGTCGGACTGGAGGGCGTCGACCTTGCTCGACTTGGACTTGGACGACGCCTTTTCGAGCTTGGCGGAGACCTTTTCATAGTCTCTGAGCGTCTTGTCGAGGTTGGCGTCCTGGTCGCCGATGCGGCGCCATGCGACGACCTTGTTGGGGATCTCGCGGATCGGCTGCTCAAAGTCTGTCCTCAGCATGGCGGATAGGGTCGAGTGGGAGGCGGATGTCTGCAGCAGTGGTCAGTCGCACGGCGCACACGGACGGGCGGAGAGACGCACCTCTGCGAGCTCGGAGACGACGCTGTCCCACAGGCGGGCCTCGGCGCTGCCCCTTGGCCAGTCATTGCCGGCCTTGCCCGTGAGGCCGCCCTGCTCTGCTGTGCGTGCGAGCTTGTGGAGGCCGTCTGCGTAGGCCGCCTCGATGGCTGCGCGCTGCTTGTAGATGTCTGCGAGGGCGGCGAGGTGGGCTGTGGATGCGTGGAGCCGTTTCTGGAGGGCGGCGAGGAGGGGGCGGGGGGGGGTGGGGAGGAAGGCGGTGAGCCAGGCGTCGTCTGGGAGTGCGTCTGGCATGGGGGTGGAAAGAGGATAGTGGGTAATTAACGGGTGTGTTGTGTAATTATCTGGGTAATTATCCTGGTAATTATCTGGGTAGTTATCCTGTAATTACCTGAGTAATTATCCTGTAATTACCTGAGTAATAACCCCGGTAATAACCCTCGTAATAACCCCCGTAATTACCCCCTAATTACCGCCCACCCCATATACCAGCATGACGAAATACTCCTTGCCACTGTCTTCCCGCCCGCCATGAAGGTCTTTTCCATCTCCCTCCTCGCCGTCGCACAGACCGCCCCCCCCACCGCCACCCTCCTCGGCACCGCCCAGGACCTCTCCTCCTTTACCTTCTACCAGCGCAGCAGCGTCGGCGAGTTCCTCACGTTCTTCACAAAGGTCAGTCCCCCGCCGCTCCCCCCGCCCCCGCTCACCCGCTCACCCCAGACCGTCGCCGAGAGGACGCCTGCGAACCAGCCGTCGTCCGTCGAGGAGAACAACCACAAGGCCCATGTCTTTGTCACCGCCGGCCGCACCCCCGGCGGCCCTGGCCTTGCCGGTGCGTCCCCTCGCCGTCCACAGCGTCGCTGACACACCGCAGCCGTCATGATCACCGACCTCGAGTACCCGCTCCGGCCCGCATTCTCCCTCCTCACCAAGATCCTCGACGAGCACACCGCCCTCCTCGCCAGTCTCCCCAACCAGTCCGCCGCCCCCTCGTTCGGCTCCGCCTCCGCCAATGCGTTCGGCGGCAACCCCTCCCAGGCCGCTGCCGGCGGCCTGCCCCCCGCCCAGAAGGGCAAGCTCGAGGGCACCCTCGCAAACTATCTCACAAAGTACCAGGATCCCAAGCAGGCGGACACGATCATGAAGGTGCAGAAAGAGCTGGACGAGACCAAGGTCGTTTTGGTGGGTCCCTTGTGTTCCCGGGCGGGCGCACATGCTGACAGGCGGAACAGCACAAGACGATTGAGTCGGTTCTTGAACGAGGCGAAAAGCTCGACAATCTCGTGGAACGTTCAAACGCCCTCTCGGCGCAAAGCAAAATGTTCTACAAGACTGCCAAGAAGGTTTGTCCTCTTCCGTATCCTCCAAACGACCCGTCTGATACCGTTTCCAATAGCAAAACTCTTGCTGCGTGGTGATGTAACTAGAAGGATGGTATATTTCCGTAGTCGTTGGCGTTGTGATTTCATGTAGCACCGTACCCAGCGAATCAAGTCCCCCGCGACTGGAGCACCAGTCGCGTCCGCGTCAACTCTGATTTTATAGTAAAGTTTGCCATAATTCACTTGACGTCGTTGCATGCTTCTTTCCCGTCCAACATATAAACACATGTACAATGCCAGGTAAGGTCCACCGCAATCCTTGTGATCTCGCCGCGCTAACTAGATGCAAGCCGAAGTCGTGGTCATCAGCGACGATGAATCTGACCAAGAAATCCACCTCGTCGCCTGTAAACCTATCCTCTCGCACTCTCTACCCGCCCTCGCTCCTGCCAGGTAGCGCCCATTTCCCAAACCACAAACGTGCGAACAGATTGCTAACAATGATGGGTAGCGCGGCAATAGTGATCGACTCTGATTCGGAAGACGGGATCGACTCTGATTCGGAAGACGGGATCGAGACGGACGATGACGACGACGACGACGGGGAAAATCAAGATATCCTTGGGTTATTAAGTCAGATGGCGGATCATTCGGGTTTGCGCGCACCGACACGTACGCAGAGCACGAGCGTGCTCGAAACGTGTCGTGCGAGGACGGAGCGAGGTTCGAGCCGGACGTTTGCGGGTAGTATCTTATCCCAGGCAGGTCCCCCCGTTGCGGCTTGTATCGATGGCCGAGCGCTGATTTTTGGTTTCTGTTGATATTACCAAACACTCGACTCGTGGCGTCTAGGTTGATTCGCTAGACAAGACAAAGTCAAAGAAACGGGCCTCTTCAGGGGATGACAGCAGCGTACAGAAACGGTCAAAGATTGACGATACTGCATGTCTCTTTTTATATATACAAAATCTAAAATTACTGACCCATTAACTGAACCGAAACAGAACGGCTTGACAAGGGAAGAGATGGCGGCTATCAAAGCGAGTGAGAAAGAGGCGAAAGCCGCGCAAAAAGCCAAGGAAAAAGAGGCTAGACAGTTTGAACGTGATACGGCCAAAGTATGTCTCCATGCTCTTTTCCCCAAAAACCCTCTCCTTACACATATGTAGGCGGCGAAAGAAGCAGAAAGGTCGTACCAGAGAAAAGTAGCCCAGGTCAACAAGGCAAGTTTATATCTCCCACACACGACACAGATCTAATCAACGGGGATCCAGCTCCGAACGTCAAAACAAGATGCTCTCCGTGAGATCCACCTCTACCTCTCTGCCGACATGTGCCTCCCTTCATCCCCTATCGCCGGTGCCCTCCCCGAAATCCGCCACCGGATCCAAGACTGTCAATCCGCCCTCTGTTTCCTCCCCGAACCCGATTCCCCCATCCCCGGCGCGATCCGGTTCAAGCGACACCTCCAAGCGCGATGGGACCCCGGCTCAAAACGGTTCGTCCCGCTAGACGATCCGCGATGGGTATGGGAAAAGACAGTGCTGGTGCTCATCACGGCCGAAGAGTTGGTGGACAAGGTTGCAGATGGCGGGGATACGCTCGGGCAATGGGCGTCGGACGTGCGGTTGTTATTGGGTTTGGCGACGGGCGACCAGGTGGTGTTGATGATCAAGGGTCTGCAAAAGTATTATTCGAAATCGCGGTCGTTGGCCAATAAGGATTATATAAACGCCGCCCGCGCGGGTCTCGAGGGCGGGTCGGCGGCGACGGCGACGCCGATAACCTTTCGACGCCCGACAAGGGAACAAATCGAAGCCGAGATGGTGAGACTCCAAGTGGCTGAACATTTCTTCCTCGTGCATGTCGAAAAGACGGAAGACGTCGAAGACTGGGTGTACAACATTGCGGCCGATATCGCGCTGAGACCGTACAAACTGATCGCGAAATCGCACCTCAATTTCGCCCCGGCCGAAGGTTCCAGAAAAGCGTTACAGCCGACGGCGGTGCTCGAGCTGATGTTGCAGGAAGTACAGGGGATCACACCCTCCGCCGCGGCCGGGATCACGGAAAAGTATCCGACGTTTAGGCGGTTGATGGAGGCGTTTGAGATGGAAGAGCAGAGAGGGGGGATCGAGAGGGCGGAGATGATGTTGCAGTATTGTGAAGTGAGGAATTTGAAGAGCGGCCATGCGAGTGGCAGGAATTTGAACAAGGTGGGGGTTTTAAGATTTTGTGTTTTCTTATGACTCACTTTATCAACTAGGCACTGTCGAAACGGGTTTACAATGCGTTCCGTGGAACGGACAGTCTCTCTCTTGCCTGATCCAATTAATCCATTTCTTTTTAGCCTGTTTCTTTTTAATGGGATCCCTTGTTCTCTGATTTGTATTTATTTGTATCTACCAAAGATTTCTTTTTTGGTCATTTTGTATTACAAGAATGCATTGTATACACAAAGACACCCCTCGTCTAAAAAATACACTTCAACTTTTTTTTCAGTCCTTGGACTTTTTAGCCTTTTTCTTGGCTTTGGCGGGACTATCATCTTTATCCGTCTTTCGCTTCTTCTCCTTCTTGTTCTCCACAGCCACCACTTTGGACGCGGGTGCAGCTTCTCGCTCGACTTGCTCAACCTCCATCACCTCTCCTCTCAATTTCTTACTAGTCTTCTCGGGACCGGGGGTGTTGAACCCATACGTATGATTCCTGAATTTCATCAAGTGGGTAGGCTGGGCACGTTTGGCGGGGGTTGCGGAGGATGCTTGTTGGGCGGCTTCTCTGAGGAAATCGGGGATGGGTTCGGTGTCGGCGTCGGCGTCAGAAGAGGATTCCGCTGAAAAGTCGGGTGTGAGGATGAGATGGCGTGATATAGGCAGTGGAGCTTTAATCCCAAGGAAAAAAGAAAAAAGAAAAGGTCAGAACACCATTTCATTCTCGGTAAAACGGGGTGGAGAGACACAGACTCACCGACAAGGAGCTTGCCATGCTCCTTTACCCTCGGTACTAAAAGCCTCAATCCACCCATCTCCTCTCCACCTTCCTCCGCCAACTGGTCTACACCTTCTCCATCACCCATCCCTAAAGAATCCACCAACCCCTGGCCCTGTTCGCCGGCTTTGGAAGAAGAGGATGAGCCGGTGAAACCGGCGGTACGGAGGATATAAGACTGTGACTTGGTCTTCAAGTTGCCTGTCAATGGCTCGTCCTTTTTGGGTACAGGGATAGACAGCGCCGATAATCGGGACGGTTTGAGGTCACGGGGAGCACGGATAGCCCAGAGTTCGATACCGGGTCTGGAAGCGAGCGCGTCCCATTCGAACTCTGATTTGACAAATTCAGCGGTTATCCCGAGTTCGGTCATGCCGGCTGGAGGCTTGTACTTGCTGTAAAATAAAAAATGAAAAGAGCTTAGTATTGGGCAAGAAATTTCGTGACAAGGAATAGACCTACTCAAAGCTTCCAGCCGACGCGGTAGACTTTTTGGCAGTCTCCTTGCCCTTATTCCTCCTCGGTTCCACATTCTCCAGATCCTGATCGCTGTCTACACTCTCGCCGTCCGTACTGTCATCGCTGCCGGATCCAGAGTCGTCGTCAGAGGAGGCCGAGTCGACTTGTGATGCAATATCCGGCTTGACTGAAGGGGCGGCCCTTGATTTTGACTTTTTGGCAGAGCCCTTTGAGGTTGAGGCGGAGGCCATTTTCGTGTGGAGCGGTAGAGAGGGTGTAAGGACGGCAATGTCGGAAATCTGTTCCAAAAGTTTGCTTTTCCGAGAGTGCGGCGATGTCCGCCTGTTGTTGTTGTGGAGGTAGTAGGGCGAAAAGCGCGTCGCGTCAGACGGGAGTAGAGGGGAAAATGAAAGGACGGGATGTCTCACTTTAGCAACGATTCCCCACGCTAAGATGGCCACATCAAAAGTCAAGGCCAGGGCGGCCATGTTCGAGAAGGGCGCGCCGGGCACGGGCACCCCGCCATCGTTTAGATCGATCCCTCGCACGTCCTCTACGCCCGAGTCTCCCCCGGCGGAGCCCGCCCCCCCGCCTGCAACCGCCGGGCGCACAGAAAGGTTCTCGGATGTGCCCCTCACGGACATCGCTCCATCAGCGCCCGAGATCGCGGAGACACTAGCGGCGCGAGGCGATCCCGCGGCGACTCCCCCGGCGAAAGAGCACAGGTCCTTCTTCGCCGCCATCAGCCCCGCCATCAGCCCCGCCGATCACCCGGACACCGCCACCCTCCACGCCAGCCCAGGCTGGAAATCCACCATGTCCCACCTTCTCACCCGCTCGGCCTCCTCCACCTCGGACCCTTCCCGCGCGCCCTCCCCCCTCGCCTCCGCCTCGCCGCCAACGCTCTCCCCCTCGCCCGCTCCCGCCCTCCACCGGGTAGAATCGGCGCCCACGAGGGACAGGCGGCTCAGCAAAGACCTGTCTGTGTATGAAAGGGGCCGGGAAGGATTTGAAAAGGTGAGAAGCGAGATGGACAGCGCCGCGATGGAAATGCGGCGGGAACGGCAAAGCAGGCGGACGTCGACCTATATCAGCAGCGCAGACGCGCCCGCCATCCGCACCCCGGATACGATCCCAGAAACACCAGAAGAGGAAGAAGTCGACTGGACGTTCTGGGGCTCGGTCGTCCAGGGGTATGAACAAGTCGCTCTTGCGCGTCCAAAAGATCTGTCCAAGGCTATCCAGCAGGGTGTTCCCCCAGTCATACGCGGTGCGGTCTGGCAGCTCATGTCGTCATCAAAGTCCCTCGATTTGGAGGAGGCGTACAAGGCACTACTGAAACTGAGCTCTCCGCATGAAAAGGCGATCATGAAAGACCTGAATAGGACGTTTCCGAATCACAAGTACTTTAAAGAAGGAGGAGGTGTAGGGCAAGAAGGATTATTCATGGTCGTCAAGGCCTACAGCTTGTATGCCGTTTCCTTGTATCCCATCTTCTAGGCTGACTTGTGGACAGATACGATCAGGAAGTGGGGTATACCCAGGGCTTGGCATTCATCGTGGCCGCTCTCTTGCTCAATGTACGTCCCACCTTGTCTCCTTTTACAGTGTCCCATTAACCCTTTCTCCCCAGATGCCGGATGAAGAAGCGTTTTGCGTCCTTGTCCGTCTAATGGACTCTTACAACCTGCGCTCCCACTATACCGCCGAAATGCAAGGTCTTCAACTTCGTTTATTCCAATTCGATCGGCTGGTAGAAGAGATCTTACCTCTGCTCCATACGCATTTCGTGAGAAAGGGAGTGAAAAGTAGTATGTATGCGAGTCAGTGGTTTATGACACTGTTCAGTTACCGGCAAGTCCCTCACCTCATCTCTGTTTGGATAATCGTGTGCGCTAACAGTCAGACGATTAGGTTTCCTCTATCCCTAGTCTATCGGGTACTGGATATCGTCTTTGCGGAAGGTATCGAAGCTGTTTTCCGATTCTCGCTCGCACTGCTCAAGAAATCTGAAGAAAAATTGGTCCAGCTAGATTTCGAAGAAATATTACAGTTCCTTCAAGCTGATCTGTTTCAAGTATATCGAGCGTCTACCGAAAACGGTGATGGTGACGCTGGGGCTGGAGATGGTAAGAAGGATGGGCATGATGTAGAGGAGGAGGAATGGAAGGCGAACGAGTTTGTCAGAGATGCGTTCAAGATACGGATGTGCGTCATCTTGATTTTTCCTTTGAAGGAGACTAACAACGGCGTTAGAACCCCGTTAATGCTCGACGCCTATGCCTCGGAATGGGAGGAACGGTGTCGAGACCAGAATCGGCATGCGATAGAACTTGATCAATTGCGGAATGCGAATCGTAATTTGAGCTCTCAAGTGTGAGTCATTTTTCCGTTCAAACGTGCTGTGATTGGGACCGAAAAAGAGGCTGATAAGAGTTTGTGGAATGGGTGGATAGTAAACAACTGGAAGCTTCTTTAGCGGCCATGTCAGTTCCATATGCTCCCCCCCCCAAAATCTGAGTAGCTTGACCAGCTGATAACCCTGTGATTGTAGAAATCAAGAACATGTCGAGCTTGTCCGACGATTAGTGATGAGCAATATTGAAAAGGAAGAGATGGAAAATGAACTTGTACGATATAAAATGCTGTAAGTATCTTCTCCCAACCTTTTTTTTTTTTTTTTAAGCCTTTGACATCCCATCCTAACCCCCTCTAACCGCAGCTATGCCGAGTTGGCACATGCTCAACAAGAGGCACTTTCCGTCCATTCCCGCCTTTCGAGCTCATCCACGGCCGATACATTAAAATCGACGAAATAAACGAACAATCAAAAAGAGAAATGTGTCTTGTAACTATTAGCTTTGTGATGATTTTCTTCCTGACATACGGACTGTGCATATTTCTTTTCCCTTTTTTTTTTTCCTTTTTCTCATTCAAAAACGAATAGTAGCATTAACCCATTTCCATCTCCCTTTTCGCATCAAGCCATTCTTAAAGGCTTGTCGCATATATAGTTTCCTAGCACAATGGTCATACACATGTATCTTCACAAATCATTTCTTTTACGACTTTTCGACCGCCTTTCTACTGGCAGAATTTGAGGGTATCACTATCATCATACAACAATTCCTAAAAAGAATGAACTATGTGGTCTATTACTACATATCATAATCCTCATCCACATCCACCGCCTGCCTCACCGGCGCCGCTTCCGGTGCAACTCCAGCAGACGGCAGACCATCCACCCCGACCTCCTCCATATCCTCATCCTCCCCATCGCCATCCACCTCCCCATCCGCCTCTCCATTCGGTTTCCCATCCTCATCTCCATCCTCCCCACCATCATCATCTTCTTCTTCATCCTCACTATCCTCCCCATCCTCCCGTTCATCTTCCGTAAGAACGAGTTCTGCGTCCGGGACGATATCGAAATTCACTTCGGCAAGACGTTGGTGTGCGGGCGGTAGACGGACGAGGTCAAAAGTCTCCGGAAGGGCTGGGAGGGGATGGGAATTGAGTTCGTGTGCGAGGGTTGCGAGGTACTACATTGACATTAGCGAATGTCAATTGAACAAGTCCCCGGGAAAGAAAAAAGAAGGCCACTCCCAGAGATGGAGAATGGAAAGGGGGGGAGACGTACATCTCTCGGAGGAGCTTCAAAGAACTCGTAAAGCTTCCTCATCTTGATAGCCAGCTCCACATCCTCCTTTTCGATCCTATTCGAACTCGCACCCGTACGAGCTGCGTGGTCTGCTAAGGTCTGAGCACTTTGAAGGACATCAGCTGTATATCCTGTTACAATCAGAAAATAATATCCGCCCACAAGTAAGCCAAAAAAACGTTAGCTTTCAAATGTTAGGTTCCAAGGCAAGGTAATTTATACGCACTCCGTGAAAAGTCCAAGAGCTGATGGATGACACGCTCGTCTGCGTCTTCTATCCCTTTTGACGCAAGTATAAGAGAAATCAGTCGGCCATCACGCGGAACTGTACGCTCATTAGCATAGCTTCTCATGGTTAGTAAGCCGCAGCTTACTTGTAGGTACCGTGCGAGACATTTTGGGATAGTTTAGACGGCGGCAGACGATGGATGGGATAGACAAAAACAACAAGAATGTATAAACCGTTGCCATGCAACAAACGAAAGCGGGTATAAAGCAAAGAGCAGCTGGAGAAGAGTAAAAAAGTCTACACGTCATGACTTATGCGTCTCGCTTTGAGTTTTAGCAGAAGCTGTTGATGGTGGTCCAGTCAGCCGACAATTACTTACTTTCCCATCCTTCTTCCCTATTTATATGCATCGACAAATCTCCCACCATGGCCCCCAAACGCTCACTCAAGGGACCGTTCTACGACTCAGGCGACGACGACACAGAGGTAGAGCCCATCGGCAAGCCAACATCTTCTTTTGATCGTACGAGCAGTCAGCTCTCGGTCGAGCTCCCAGTCTTCTCATTTGCAGAACGGTCAAAGTACTCACCATGGCATCCAAAGCCTTTGGCAGCTTCTCAAGCAAACGAGCCTGCTTTGAAAATCTTTCAAGTTTCTCCCCCGCCAAGAAATAGATTTCCCACCAAGACGTATGGCACCAAACGACAGTCGAAAAGAGCAAAGCTTCCACCAGTGCCTACAGAAGAAGGTGATGATGATGATGATGACGATGTTTTCCGGGATACCAACTATGATGAGCTTTTGGCTGGTTCGGAATTTTCAGGAGGTGAAGGCCCCTTGCCTGCGAAGAGAAGGAAGAACTCAAAAGGGAAGCAAAAGGAGGTCGCGACATTAAGCGGCGAAAGTGAGAATGGTACACCTCGTGCATCAGTAACAAGGATGCGGACCAGAACGTCTGGAAAGAACGAGAATCTGAAGAAGAAGATGCCGACACCTCGCATACCCTCTTCTACTTCCAAGCCTCGCAGACATCAAGAGACTAACGAGAGAGAAGGCGGATTAGTGTCCCGTCTACGCAAACCTATCGAAACCCCCGCAAAACGGACACTTTGCAAATTACAACAAAAACGAGCCGGTATCCCAACAACTTTTCAATCTCAAGGCACCGACTCTGATTCAGGTTTTGTGGTCAAAGATCCTGAAGATCCGGTCGATCCTCCGCCTTCCCCACCTAAACGACGGCGCTCGAGCGGTCACAAAAAGCGCAACAGCAAACAAGGAAATCATCCCGATCCAGATGATTCATCCTCCCATATGGCGGAAACGTCGGATGAAGATATGGTAGAAGCGATCAAGCTTGACGATCCTGAGCGGTTTAAAGCGACATCGAGATTACGGCATACAAGACTAGAAACTGCCCAGCAGAGGAGGATCAGGAAGTTGAGAAATAAGAGGCTGGGGATCAAAGATGATTCGTCTGGATCTGGGGGCGAAGAGAGCGCTTGGGAGGATGATGGTGAGGATGAGCCAATTTATGTGAGCTCTGGTGACAACAACGATGACTACGACAGTGTCCAAGAAGACGATGTTGCAGAAGAGGACATCAGCAATTTCATTGTCGATGATGGCAGTCAACCTTTGGCTGAAGATCTCCTCCCTCCCGAATTCTCACGCAACGCTCTTCAATCTACCGAGTACAAATTCCGAGTGGTTTTCCATTACTTTCTTCTTCTTGCTATGAAAGGTGCTAAACGTGTCTTACCTCTTGATAAGAAGACGCGGGGGTATTTTGGGCCTCCCTTGGCGGACTTGAGAAGACGGATGAAGGACTATCAAAATAATCGGGTTCGAAGCCAGGTGTGGAGCAGAGAGCTGGTTCAGATACTAGAGAAATATCCTTGTCTCCGAGTAAGTTGATCTCCATCTGGCTTCCCTTTTTGCGACGTGTCTGAATTTTCACCTCAAGACAGAATACACAGGTGCTGAGATGGGTTGTGACGCGTGCAACATAAGCGGGAGGATCGGCACAATTACAGTTACCATCGGAGGCGAACCATACGATAAAGAGACCTTTCAAACCCTCCGGGATATGGATGATGAAAGAAAGGATGAAGGCAGCGATATCATTTCAGTCTCTTCGGAAGGGAAGGACCCTTCGGACGCCGATGAAGATGTGTCTGCGCCTCCGATAGTACATTCCAAACTAGTCATGGGTGTGTCTCCAACTCAAGGCCCTAGTGATCGGGGACGTGAAACTGACATGCAACAGGCAAGATATGCAAAGCCCGAACACAAGCATATCATCAGCTTTTTCACTGGGGTAAGTCCTCACCTTCGCACCTACCTACCTGGTCTTCTGATAGCGCATCGCCAGAGTACACGCTGTATCATCGCATCCGACGATACTACAAGAACCTCCTTAGAGCAGCCGGCGATATACCTCCCGTCACTTCTGGATCTGAAATAGAGCAATCCGAAGAAGAACCCGACCAGGCGAAGAGTAATGCAGGATCTAGACGCAAGTCACAACGGAATGAGCGAGAAGCAGAGAGAAGGGTAAAATCGCTCAGGCAGCAAGGTCTGCCAGATGATCTTGAAGAGTTGGATGATGTTATGGAATGGATGGAAGAAAAAGCTAATTATGTGACGGAAGTAAGTGATTTCACAATGCGGTAATGGCTCTGGGAGGAATCAGGAGCTGATAAAAGATCATCAGGAATTTGAATGGATGGAGCAGCTTGTTGAAAATGCCGAGCGCCTTGATAGGGAAAAGGCAACGGATTGATAGCTACGTCTTTGATCTCTAATATCTCCTTTTTGAATCATGATTGTATTGTTATAAATTGTATTTGTTAGGCGTTGTCTTGTATGTACGTTTTCGGCTTGGCTTTAGTGTAATGCACAGTTGTCAAGATTTCGTCACACAACTCGCAGCTTTTCCCGATTGGTTCTTGTTCATTCACCTTTATTAAACTGTAAGGAGTGGAGAGGAGAAAAAGTTTAGCAGAAGGAAAGAAGAAGACGAGAGGAGAAGAGAAGAGAAAGAGGAGAGGAAGAGAGAAGGGGAATAAGGAGCCGGATCAGAAGGGGCCCGCGGGAAATTGGAGACGGAGGAGAGAGGAAAAGGGTGCTCGAGGGACGAGAAAGATTGGTCAGATGTGTAGCGGTATATACCCCTGTCCTCGGAGAGGCCGGAAAGTACCTGATGTTACTTTGTTTGTTTTAACCACGGTTTAGTCCAGTCGGGGAACTTAGAGGTTCGTAAGCTAGCGAAGTCTGCCAAGGTTTCGGGAGTGGTCTTCTTGGAAAGGCAGTCAAAGAAGGAAGAATGGTATGAAGGTTATCTTTCATTTCGTCTATCCGAAGAGCTGTTTATATATCTTTTCCTTAGTTGTACAGCTAACCAATTTCGCTTCCCCCTCGAGCACCCTTTTCCTCTTCTTCCTTCCGTCTCCGATCCTCTGAGGGCCTCTTCTGCTCCGCTCTCCTCGCTCTTTTTCTCTTCCTCTCTTCTCCCTCCTCTTCTCTCCGGCTAATCTTTACCACCCCAGTTTCTCCGTTCTTTCCGTCTCTCGTCTTCCTCTCTTCTTCTATTAATCCTCTTCTCTTCTCCGTTCCTTACAAAATGACACTTAGGAAAAGATATATAAAGAGCTCTTCGCGTAGACGAAATGAAAGACAACCTTCACATCTTTCTTCCTTCTTTGACTGCCTTTCTAAGAAAACCAGTCTCGAAACCATCACAGACTTCGCTAGCTTACGAACCTCTAAGTTCCCCGACTGGACTAAACCGTGGTTAAAACAATCGTAGTAACATCAGGTACTTTCCGGCCTCTCCGAGGACAGTGGTACCGTTACATAAAGCCAATATCCACCCAATGCTGCTGCCCTGTTTGACACTCACGTTCAGGGTCACACCATCCACATACGCCTCCATCAAGGCAGCAGAGTCGCTCTGAGAAGCATCGGGGCAGTACAAGTACAGCTTATTGCATAAGTCCTGCCCACTCTCCGTCGTATTGGCTACTAGGTAGAACAAGAAGAAGAACATTCCAAAAGTTGTTCGAATCTACACTAGTCAGGTTACTCTGTAAGCCTAAAAAAAACACCAAGCTGTCCATTAGAAGAGCAGTGATAGAACAAAGGGCAAGGACTGCGCTTAGAGTAAATAAACCGGACGAGAGCATTGCTATGGTATTGGAGATATGATGGTTTGGTTTATTTATTTGGCTTTGTGAGTGAAGGCATCTTCTTGCCCAACACTACTATGCACTATATATACTTGGTAGAGAGAAATTCGGATTATGGAAGAGTACATCCAACATCAGTTGATACGCATCTTTTTACCAACATATTGAGAGGTTTGATGCCAACTCCTTAGCGCATGACTATCATTTGTTAAACGTGGTGTCCAAAAGTCCGTCGTCACTACTGTCAGTCGCACGGCCTCAAGACAGCAGTCACAAATACAACACTAGGCAGGAATGTATGCTACCAAGGGGTGGCGATCCCGGTAATGAACAGAGGAGGACAATATGACGGATCTTTGGACTGGAACAAGAAAAAGAAGAAGAGAGCATCAAGGGACAGGTAGCCTACGTAGGCGGAGGGTGGTCATTTATTACCCCATTAGCTCTTGCTTCAGGAACGATCAACCATTGAAACCAAAGTCTCCAATGTCAATCGAATATGATGACGTCGGCAAATTCTATGTTTTCGTTCGATCTTTTCCGGTTGCCCTCTGTTCGTTGATGACCATAAAGTGTTAAGGTGTGCATTTCGGCCAAAACACTATGACTAGACCTCTCAGACCATTGCTCAAAGTCCTGAGCCCCAGACTGGGCATTCGACACTACCATTCTCACCACTCTTCCCCTCAAACTACCAACGTCTCTTCAGAAATACCGAAAAGCGCCCGACTCCGATTTGCGCCGTCTCCTACTGGCCATCTGCATCTTGGTGGTCTACGAACGGCTTTGTTCAACCACATACTAGCGAGGAAATGGAAAGGAAAATGGCTGTTGAGGATTGAGGATACCGATAGGGTCAGTAGGTGTGACCAGATAACGATTGTGGATATGAGCTCACCACCACGCACATAGTCGAGATATACTGAGGGAGCCGTGGATAGCTTGAGAAACGCCTTGGAATGGGCAGGGCTTGAGTATGATGAGGGTGTGGGTGTTGGAGGATCTTACGGACCTTATACCCAAGTGAGTCCATGCTCGGGCTGAATGTTATTTGGATTTTTGTTCTAATTAATATCCAGTCTGAGAGGATCGACATCTACCAACACTACACCAAAGAACTCCTTTCTCGGGACGAAGCTTACGAATGCTTCTGCTCGCCCACCGAGCTGGAGGCTATCAAGTTATCATTAGCACAACAAGGATTCAAGCACAGTTATGATGGACGATGTCGGCATTTGACAGAGGAGGACGTGGCTAGGCGAAAGCGTGCGGGGCAGAAGTTTGTGGTTCGGTACAAGGTAAGTATCAAAATGATTGAAAGCCTACGGTTCTGCTAATGCATATGACCAGAATGCTCCCGGAGAGCTCGACTTACCTCCTGACATGATATTTGGTACTCACCAGCCCACAGCCGTGATTGGCCCGGACGACTTTGTCCTGCTCAAATCAGACGGTTGGCCAACTTATCATTTGGCAAGCGTGGTCGATGACCATCTCATGGAGATCACACATGTTCTTCGAGGGGAAGTATGTAGAAGATTTATCAAATCATCCTAGCTTTGCTGACTATTAAAATTAGGAATGGCTCCCTTCCATACCAAAGCATCATAAGCTTTACAGAGCATTCGGGTGGACGCCCCCTCAATTTGCGCATCTTCCTTTACTGTGTAACCCTGATGGAACAAAGTTGAGTAAGCGACGTGGTAACACCTTTGTACAGCATTACCAGGTAAGCTCCTCGATTCTTTTTCTCCATGAGGTTTTTCCTGACGTGAGAATGCAGAAACAAGGGTACGAGCCCGAGGCACTCCTCAATTTCCTCGCTTTAATGGGCTGGGATTATCACGCCGCTATCACATCTTCATCCCCTGAAACCACCCTCGATCCTCACATCCGAACCGACGGTCACTCTTTGTACGAACTCTTCACCCTCCCTCAACTCATCGCCGCGTTTGACCCTACCCATATCAACCACCGTAAAGCTGCTGTTAATCAGGGCAAGTTGGATTTCTTGAATAAAATGACTTTGAGGAGAAAGGCTGGACGGTTGGGAGAAGATGGGGTGATGGTTGAAGCGGGGAAGGTCTTTACGGGACAAGAGGAGGAAGAAAGGCAGAAGTTGGTGGAAAGGTTCCAGGTTTCATTGAGGGAAGAGAAAGTCCTCCAGGGATGGTGCGTGTTGACATTTTTGACATTTTACCTACAAGCTAACGTCGTGCTGCAGTGAGTTAGTAAACGACCTTGATTTTGTTGGGAAAGTGTTCGATGCCGAGCTTGTAAGTGATACTGGCGCATCATGGCAGTCCACTCGCTCACTCGTCGCCCTCACGGTAGCCACGAACCACGCGTCTCTGTGAGATGCCCATACACTCGATCTTCTACTTCCTTCCTCCAACGTACACATGCCAAGAATCCAAATCTATCCTCAAGGACCTCAATTTTCGTCTCTACTGTACGTCAATTTTCATTCTTTCTCATTTATCCACAAAGATTACTGATGAATTCTGTGGTAAATAGGCCAATATACACATCTCTTTGCCGATGCCCTCCAAACTCGTGCAGAATCAGCCGAGTCTGTGGACGAAGCCCTGGTGTGGGATGTCATTCACGAGGTGGTGGAGGCTTCAGGTGTGACGAAGAAGAGCCAGTTCCTAATTCCTATCAGACATGCTTTGACAGAGAGAAAGGTACGTTCATCAGCGGTCAAATGCAATTGCAGAAGCTGATAGCGGATTACAACAGAAAGGACCCAGTATCCCCGAGTTGGTCACCGTTTTGGGTCTCGATGAGAGCTTGTCAAGATTACGAAGAGGAGAAGAGTTCGTCAGGGAACAGGATCTTGCCCGTAGGAAGGCCGCGGAGGCCGAGTAAAAAATCTAGCACATTGAATACATCAATCATCTTCTATTATGAAACCATTCGTGTGCATAAGTGTGTCATGTGTCTCATAAAGATTGCGTATAAACCATAAAAAACTGTATTAAACGAACCATCGTAAGGAAAGCCAAAAGATAAAACCCCTTTTACTCGTTCTGTCCAAGCTTCATCAACGCCTTCAAACTCTTTGCAACCCCAAAACTCGCACTAGCGATCTGCTGTCTCACACCTTTTTCAAATCCCCCTTGCTGACCGGACCCCTGACCTTGCTTGCCCAATTCTTGCGCCTCACTCAATTTGTTAGTATTGTTCACCAGCTCTCTGAGTAGCCCATCACCCTGAGCTCTGAGCGAACTCGGCAGGGCGTTGGTCGAAACAGCAACGATTGACGAGGCAATGGCGATGACTTCTGAGAGATGTTCGTTAAGCACAGAAGGTGAACCGTTCGTACGGATGGAAGCGAGGAGATTCTGGATCGAGTTGACTAAGGCCGATGATTGACCATTAAGGTAGGGTCTGAGATCTTCCCATTCACGCCCATCATCCTCCGCTTCATCCTGCTTCAGCTCGACGGCATTGAATGGCTGAGCCGATCCCAAAGCAGTCATCGGTCCGCCACTGCTACTCGCCGACCCTGTCGACCCAAGACTCTCCCTTTCATTTGACCCCGATCCAGATTCTTCCCGCACGTGGTTCATTGTCCTCAACCCTCTCGGCTCAACATGAGCCGCAAGTGAACGCTCATTAATAAGTGTTGATTTGCGTTCGAGATCGAAAGAGTCGGATCGGGCTGTAGATGTAGACTGGAAGGAGTTGATCCTCGTATTAGTAGGTCGCGAAGTTGCTGCTGGAGCGGTAGCTGATGAAGGTGCAGAAGCAAGGGATGGGTCTGAAATGGTTGAAGAAGATACTTGGGGCATGGGAGCAGATGAAGGAGTCACTGCTAGAGGTAAAGTAGACGTGACTGAAGGGGAGCGGTAAGATGAAGGAGGGGCAACACCGCTGAGTTTGGCATGCGCCACTTCCGTGGGGGTTGCCGTTCTTGCGCCATCATATCTCAAATCGTTGGAAGAATCTGAACGAGATGGAGCTTGAGCACTGGAAGTCCTTTCCGTTGGTGGTCTACTGGCCATAGCTGGAGGACTCCTCGAGTCGGGTGTTTCTGTTCTGCTCTCAGGTCGATAATTGTTGTCCCAAGCTTCATTCGCCCTCTCCCTTTCCCTGTCTCTATCTCTGTTGACCATATCCCTAATACTCAATCGACTGCTGCTTCTCTTCAAATCATTCTTATCACTCCTCTTTATTTTGAGCAGTTTGATAATCTCGACGACATTGGCGCTGAGATGGCCGGCCGCAGCGTCAAGAAGAGAGACAGGAGAAAGGCCAGAGGCCATGGCGTGGTTTCGAGCGGATTGCATGAGATTGTTGAGACGGCTGGTGGATTCGTGTTTGAGGGATTCAAGACGAGATACGTCAACGTCGCGGTTGGGATGAGCTTCAAAGGACTTGACATCTTCACCGATGGAGGTGATGGCTTCGACGATCGCCTTCATGGCGGGAAGGACACCAGACGGGGTTGACGATCTTCGATACGATGAGCACGTTAACCTTGCAATTTACCTTAAACATACCTAGCAGCTGATAAAAGTCCATCGATAGAGCTCTGGAAGGCCGAAACATTGACGTCCATGATATTTCCATCTGGCGAAGCTGGGAGGTGATCGTCCGTCATAGGTTTCGAGAACGTTGCAAACATTGTAGACGTAGCTATTTATTGCTTATTAGTTCTATACAACTGCAAAGCCAACATTCAACTAGACTCACCCTTGAGGTTTCGCAGCTCGATCCTCACAGCGTCATATTTGCGTCTATAATCTGAGACTCTAGCTTCCATCTCGCTCATACGAACAGCATCTTGTTCTCTCTCAGTCATGAGCTCCTCGTTTCGTACAGAAAGAGAATTAAGCTCGTCCACGAGCGATTGCAACTCTTGTTTCATATCCTCCATTGCCTGCTGCACATATATATGTCAGCTTGATGACAAAGACACAAGCACTTTATACTTACCCCGCCTGGACCGCCTTTCTGCAATTCCTCCTCCAAAGCGGCCTTTTCATCCTCTAACCGCCTACACTCATTCTCCAGCTGCTCACAGCGTTCTCTCCACTGGCTTACCTCTTGATCAGCATCCGCATGAGCCTCATCCGCGCGTTGCCGGGCACTTTCCATCTGATCCCTCGCAAGGTCTAGCTCGTGTTGAAGAGCTCGAAGTGATGAAGCATGGGTCACAGCCTGCTCCTTGAGCGTCCTCACTTCCTCTTCCCATTCCATCCTCAAATCCTTTTCCTGTGCCTCAGCTCTTCTTGCTTCGTCGCGCTCCTTCTCCGCATTCAACAACTTCCTGTCCAGTCCCGATATTCTAAATTCGTATTCTGATCTCAGTCTCTTCTCCCGCTCTTCGTCCAGCGAAGCCTTATCATCCAAATTCCTGTACTCTCTCCTTTCTGGCGATCTCATGTCTAGCTGGGACTTTTCCGTTTGTGGCGTACTTCTTGAACGATCCCCCCCTAGGGAAAAGTTCATATTATACGACGCCCGACTATCCCGACCGTTAACCAGACTTTGTTCACCACCGCGAGACGCCGTGTTTTGTCGCAACACATCTACCGTACTGTCCCGTGCGTACGGTACTTCGATCTCTTCCTCCCTCAGCCGACTCTTACTTGGCACAATCACATCGTTTGTCGCGGCCATATGATTGGCTTGTGGCCGTCTTTCGAGACCGTCGTCCAAGAATTCCTCTTCGGGACCACGTTGAGCTTGCCGTATAGGATCATTCGACGGGCGTGAACGATGTGTGCTGCTGGACATTTGGCGAGAACTTTGGCGTTGATGAAGGGAATTGCTGGACTCGTCGCGAGACATTTGGCGAGAACCTTGGCGTTGATGGAGAGAACTGCTGGATGCATCGCGAGACATATATGCTTGAAGCGGAGTGGGAGAGGCGCGGTCGTGGGTGGAGAAGGAAAAGGATTGTTGAGATATACTTTGAGATATGGAGGGGCGAGGGCCAGGAGCGGGGGGAGGTTCATCGTACTTGCGAGTCTCGGCTTCCTGGGCATCCTCACGGTCAAAATCGGGGAAACGCCGCCGCAGCTCGTAAAAGACATCACTGGCGAGGTCTTTGAACCTATTATTAGGGAGCGTCGCGAGTTTTTGCCTGGCCTGGTTTCTTTTGGGATGGAAATCTTCGCGTACAGGCAAAAAAGGGGCTGAATGTACATTATAAGCAAATGAATGCTGCGCAGCTCTCGTCGACGCACCTATTTCACCTTCTCCCTTCTCTGCGGCTAATCGTCGCATGAGCTCGTCGTACACATCGGTAGATAGCTCTTGAAACTGGAGTTTTGTCAACCGAGTGAGCTTTTCTCTAGCAGATGCTCTGGAAGAAGGGGATTCTGCACGAAAAATGAGCACGTTCCCGGGTCAGCTTTTGTCGAAGACGCACCTCGCTCGATCCATGCTGCCAAAAACTCCTTCAAAGCCATCCAATGTACTCTAGCGACTTCTCGACTTTCTCCCTTCTTCTCGTTCGGCTTCATTCCAGGCCCTCGATTTGACGGTACACTGGCGGATGGACCGTAGACAGAGGATGTCATTGAAAGCTGTCTGCTGGGAGTGCCTGCGAAGGACTGAGAACCATACTGCGAGTAGCCGACTGAAGAGGGTGTGGTCGGGGTGGGAGAAATGGGATAAGATGGGCCTGCAAATGGACGAGGAGCGGCCATTGACATAGATTGGGTTGATGGATATTTATAGGATGAGTGTAAGTAAATTTGAAGTGGAAAATGAAGCGAGGTCGCGTTCGTTCTTCGCGCAAGTTAGTTGTTTGGTGCGGCAGTAACCCAGCGTGTAATTATAATGCCGTGGCGGAATAGACGAGGTGTTAGTAGGAGACCGTCCTGGGGAACGTATTGCCGTGCTCTAGGAATGAGCGATAATATAGGGATGTAGTTGGTGAAAAAGAAAAAACAGCATGAAGATTCCTCCGCAGATTTCCTTCCCTCACGGCAGTCTGATTGTGCGGGAAGCGACGCAACCTTATTGTTTCTTTCTTCCACCGGACACCAGCGTCGCCCACGCCTGTTCAGAGTATAAGGAATCGCACACTTGACACTGCCATTATCGCATCTCTGCGCCGCTGTATGTTTACGCAGGTATATCTCCACGGAGACGTGCTGACAGTGGTACATGTCCTTTCCTTTGCCGCCATGAAACACATAACCACCTCGAAATCATATTTTCGTCATCTCAATCAACGAATGACGCACCTATCATGACCATCGCGTTCGTTCGTGTTGCAC